>NW_026999405.1:0-300000 GCF_037126465.1 Ornithodoros turicata
AGCAGTATGAGATCGACCCGTACGTGTTTATTTGAGAAACTATTATTAATGTGTGGTATAGTATATTATTATAATGCGTGGTATTATGAATACCTGTGTGGTATAGAACAATGCGCACACTCAAGTAAACATGCTAAAAATACGTATAAGGTATCTCAACCTACATGCCGCGATGCGCTCTACGAGATAAACAACACACTACAAAACTACATCCAACACACTTTCTGTGCGGGGCAACTCTAATGACCACTTTCATATAACCGACGAATGGTTGAACAAATGCAGTTCGAATGGTCACGATACATTCCTACGTCGTTCATTGCGGTCACGCTATGATGCTGCACAATATATGTATCTCGTGAAACAAGCCTGGCAATCACACGATGTGCATGGGGGGAAATACGGTCTCCTTTCTTTGAAGACCAGTCCTCTGCAGGTATATGCTCAAACGACCACCGAGTCTCACGCTGTTGCTCAATCGCTCCCATTCCTGCACTTGTAGTAAAAGCAGCAAACGGGTCGACGTGAATGGCAGCTGAACGGTTGAACTGCGAAGTTCTCGAGCACATAATGACAATTTCACGTCGAAAATGTTGTTGAGGTGACTTCGCAGTTATTGTTTCCATCGTTCAATAGTTCTCGGGATTACCTCGGATGAAACGCTCTTCGTAGCCCTCATAGCCGGCCGCCATAACTGGATTTCCTCGCAAACGGGAGAAGCCGCCAGGGAAGTCGGAGAAAGCCTCGGCTTTCATCCAATCAGAAGCACGATTCCTTATCTACGTAGATGGAGCAGGTTTCTCCCATCTACGTCACAAAAATGGCTGCACCCATGGCTTGTTTTGGTTTCTTTAATTAATTTTTGTAATAGGACGACAAAATTGAGAAACGAAGGTGCGTTTCGGGGGTAGTTGAATGTGCTCGTTCTGAGTATCACAACCGTTTTAACACATCGGGAAATCGGCGTAGCTGACCTTTAATTCAACACATTGGACGTCGTTGGACGTGAAACCAGACCCTTCTCTCGTATAGTTTTCTACGTATTGCGAGGATTCTGCGATGGCAGCATTTGTCGCGCCTTCGATTTCTTGGTGGTTATGAACCACTCTCAAGTACGAGTTCACGTGAAGGAGATGAGAAGTCAACCCGTCGGCTCCGTCCTTAAGCATGAGCACCTTCGACACAGACAAAATTTGAAAGGCATGGGATATACTTCCAGGACGCGCGTGATTACTGGATCCAGTAATCGTAGAATTGAGAGAACACGTCGTAGAGAATCATCTCTCCGTCACGGAGACAAGATTCCTTCCTTTCTTTGTCACAGATGAGGCATTCGACAGAACGGCGACTAGATACACACTTCTCTGTTCCCCCCACGACGACAACGCCGACGATTTGCGACTCTATCTACCGAGCATAGCTCGAGCTATGCTCGGTAGATAGCAGATTGTAGGTAGAGATAGGTATAGGCAGATAGGTAGAGATTCTCTATTCTATCTTCGTGGTCTCTTTCTACGGCTACGAGCATGGCATCGACGGGGTCGTACTGACATACGAGACAGCTTGGCACTGCGGTAAAATAAAATCAGTACGAGATTCCCCCTCACGAAACAATGCTCACTTTTCCCTTCAGTTGAGGAACGCTTGAGATTGATGATAACAGCAGTTGGGATGAGTCCCTGTGTGTTTAGTGGCATGCGGTGACAGCGGCTATTGGTTCCTGAAAAACAATGAATTACACTTAATACACTCACACAGTAGAGCCGGTCAACTTACATTTTGCTCCACGACGTGGATGGGTGCCCCTCATGGGCTTTCCATCAATCGTCATAGAACCAGAGCACCTTTTATAGTCGCTACATCGATCTCCTCCTCTTCGCATTGCGATGGTGTCGTCTGTACTTTGCCCACCTCGCCTTCCGTCTTTCGCGCCTTTTTTTCTTTGCCATGTCGCATATGACAATGATACCATCGACGTTGAATAAAACATTACACTAATATCTAGCTAAGACTCTGGTGCGTTCTGGGCCGACTTCTATATGACGACAAGAAGGCCCAGAGTGGGATTCAAACCCAGGAACCTCCTACACTGAACGCGATACACTAATCACTAGTCTAATTTGTGCTGCGTGACGTTTTTTGTATCGCCGGGTTCGTGTCTGAACACGTCGCAACATGTTCAAACACGTCGAAACAGGTCCAAACACGTTCAAGGACGTCATAGAGAGTGAGAGAAAAAGCTTTACCATACATGTCGAACCGATCGTTTGGTTGTCATTCTCGCCATGATGCTTAGCTTGGTAGATCCTTGTAAGTAATACCCATGACGTCATCATCATCGAAATGTTTGAAGAGTTTCGTTTACAGTTTAGAACACTTTTTGCTGTGCGTGAAGTCGTTTTTTTCCCGCCTCACATATTTCGGGAGACTGGCAGCGCCCGCTTCTTCTGCACCAACTGCCGTGGATTGTGGTCTAAAGGTACGCTTCCTCATTATTTTTAATACGTTCTATAACCGGTCACATTTTTAGAGCAAAATCATTGAACGGACCGATTGTAACGCCCGTTTCTCGGCTGTCGGACGGTACCGTTCGACGTACGTTGCGAAGGACTTCGACTATTGAAGGAAGATGGACCATCCCCAAAGAACACACATGGTCCTCAGGATGTCCCCACAGTGTCATCGTGTCCTCGTCCTTTGAGGAGTATCCCCAGAACGTCCTGATGATAACACTCGCGGACTGTCCGTGAAGAGTCATTCAGGTACGTCCTGTGCCCGTCCCTGTGGGTAGCTATGAGGACGAGCAATATTATTTTGTTTAGTTTACCTGCTCAGACTTCCTAATCACATGTGTTTCGTTTTTCGGCCGATCTTGGGACCTGACTGACATTTTTCTTAATGGCCCAGCGTAAAATTCCCTGCCACCAAAAAGAATGACTGTCTATGATGCATGAAAGATTTCTCGTGGAAAGAACAGAAACGCGCGATTCTGTCGCACTGCTTTTGACTTTCAAAGGTCCTACTTGAATGTCTCAAACCAAAGGGAGTAAGAAACATAGACTTTGGAATGAAGCAGAGCTAACACTTCAATCGATTCCTCGCTTTGAGTATTTTTTCTTTGCGTAATCGAAAGAAACATGTACAGCTCACCCTTCGTTTTGCGTAGCAGGCGAGCAGGACTCTCGAATTAACGGAGGGTCGCGTTATAAAGCAACAAAATGGTATCTGTTTTGGCTTCGGAAGAGAATTCTAGTCAAATCAAGAAAAAAAAAAAGAGAGAATTCTAGTACCTTTCGGAGTGGGTTTCGGACTGGGCAAGCCTAAGCTAATCCCACCGTACAGTTGGCAATACGAGGATTTCTCAGACTTTGTGTCCTTGACAAGATTCTGTTTCTCATTGGAACATTAAAAATGCTGCCATAACTTTGGTATTATTGATATTTGATGAAACTTCTGTAAGCACTTGGCGGATGTGCGTGCCAGAAATAGCAAAATAAAACAAATCAAAGCAGGGAATTGAGGGAAAGCAATGTCCTCCATGTGTACTTAAACTGTCCTAAATTGGTCCCTGAGGATGGGCGAAGGACAGCCTCGGGGACGTCATCTCATATGCCAAAGTGGCAGTATTATGACATTCTGAGGATCAGATTTTGACATCCTGGGGATGCCATACCTATCCCCATCTGACAACCTTAGGATAGCCCTGGGATGACAGTGTGTTCTTGGGGTCAGTGTCACTCTGTGACTGAAGAATATTGTACGTGTGTGTGTGTGTGTGTGATTAAAATAAAAACACATCTGTCTCACGCTCCTTTCGTGCAGATTACGAATGGCTACTGACGGGAGATCTACCCCTGGTCCTAACCTTCAAGACTCCTCCGAAGACCTTCTTTTTGAGGATCGGCGATCAGCTGAGCACCTGTCGTTGCGGTGGACTCTGGTCGAGAATCCCCAGCCATTGGCTAGACTCGAGCCTTCGTCGGTATTTGGGCAGTCTTCCCGGCTACGAAACCAAAGCTGGAGGCTAACTCATGTATAACCTCTCACGATCAATAAAAAAAAAAAAAAAGGTTGTGTACACTCTCATTCCGTCTCAGTCATGACGCTGGAGCAAAGGTTTGCAACCTTTGTGCAAACGCGAATGTATCGGGACTTGCTGCGATTACGCGATTATATTCACGGCGATGGCTGCGAGGGTGACTTTCGCTCGATTCTCAAGACGATACCCTTATGTCTGTTCAGGGCCAGCGGGAAGATTACAAAGAAAATGAAGCGCTTCTTAGATTACAAGCTCGAGCTGCTGGCAAGTCCGATAAGAAGTGTAGCACAATACAAAATGCAACATTGAAGCTTCCTTAGTTTAATATATACAAGCTTTCGCGTGGGGGACCGCGCTTCATCAGGTATAAGGTGTGAAGTTCGCGTATACAAGTATATAAATTATAGAAGTTCAAAAAACGACGCGGAAACAGATTTTAGGGAAGTTACAAACACTAGTTTATTACATAGGGAGACCTTAAAAGTAAAATGGGCAAGGGGTCGACGTTTCGACAGTGGCACTGTCTTCGCATCTCTCGCGTCTCTGCATTTTACTTTTTAACCTCTCCCTATGTAATAAACTAGTGTTTGTAACTTCCCTAAAATCTGTTTCCGCGTCTTTTTTTGAACTTCTGTAAAACTTCGTGGCCGTTTGATAATCCTTTTACCATACCCTATATATAATTATATATAAAGAGAGAGAGAAAGTTTACATTAAGTACACACTGAAAGAAGAAAAAAACAGATACAACTGGAAAGCTACGAATTTATCACTACATGAATGTTGGGGGTCAACGCGTATCGGAGGGGAGGAAAGCGGAACCTCTCATAAAGGACACCAAGGTCATGGTGACGCATCTTCGCGGAAGTCAACCTCCAAAAGTGTGAGAAATCTGTGGGACTGTCTGGATGGAAGGGTAGACTCCATGTGTTTTAAGGGGGGGGGGAAATCTACAATTCAGATATGTTTTGAGAAGCTAAAGGACGGTGTACGCATCAATAATTAAATTAGTTGATACAAGGATCCAGGGCTGAGATTTAGACTATGGGGTTGAATGGATTTGAATTTGGATATTAGATATGATTCCTGATTTTTACGTTTAATATCGATGCTAAATCGAGATTCTAAAATAATAATTTTTAGGTCACTTTCAAAGTTGTGGTCAGGAAGGTTGAAATGAATGGATACTGGAGATTAGCGGTTGTTACTAATATCAAGTTTATGGCCGTGGAATCTCTCCCATGGTTTTAGAGGTATCCCCAATGTATTGGACATTGCATTTGTGACAGAATATTAAATAAGATACACTGGATGAGTTACAATGGTGGGATTGGTGTATTTTGCAAATAAAATCGGAAACTGTGCTTCGTGCTATAGCGCATGGTAGGATAAATTTACAAGTTTGGCAGCGCGTGCCACCGCATGGATAACAACCAGGCTTGTTCTGAGTCATACAAGAAGAAGTGAGGATATTACGTAAGGTACTGGATCTGCGAAAATCAACCTTTGGAGGGGATGGGAATATTTCTTTCAACTTATCGTCACCATGAAGAATATTAAGATGTCGTTTGAGAATGGAATTAGTATTAACGAGTGCCTTATGGTATCTCGTGGCGAGAATTACTTCATTTTTTGTCATTTTGGGGTTTAGGAGTGAATAAAGACGCCTTGTCTACTGTGGAATATTTAGCGAAAGAGGCATGGACGAGTTGAACGGGCTAATTTCTTTGAAAGTCGGAGGACTTTTCGCGTGTTTAATAAAATCATCATTTTCTGAGCAGATTCGCTTAAGGCGTAGAAACTGGCCATAACGTATATTTATTTTTTGGTTGTTGCGGTGGTAGCTGCCATAGTGAAGATATTGTCGCTTATCAGAAGGTTTCTTGTAGAAGTTAGTGGTAAGCTGACCAGACTTGAAAGAGACTGTCACATCAAGTAAGTTGATGGATGTTGCAGAATAATTACATGTTAATTTGATCTTGTCATGGATAGAATTGAAATGATCAAAAAAACGATTGCAAAGTTGATTCACTACCAGACCAGAGAATAAAGATGTCATCAATGAATCGGAGAAAAAGCATCGGTTTCAAGGGGAATGAATCCATCGCTAAAGTTTCAAATTGGCCCATAAACAAATTGGCCTAGTTAGGGGAAACGCGAGACCCCATGGCAGCGCCATGAATCTGGATGAAGTGTTGGTTGTTAAAGACAAAGTTATTGCAAGTAAGAACTAACTCTAAAAGAGGAATGATGGCAGAGACTGGAAGGATTTCAGAGGGGTGAGTATCAAGAAAAGAACGAACTGCTGAAAGGCCTTCGTCATGGGGGATGTTTGCGTATAACGAAACCACATCCATGGTGGCTAAGAAGAAGTTACTGTGATTAGGAAATTTATCATGAATGGCGTTTATTTTGGAAAGGAAATCATTTGTATCTTTGACATATGATGGAAGGAGTGGTGGAATATGTTTCAAGCACTGGTCAACAACTAAGGATAGTTTCTCCGCAGGAGTGTTGCTCCCGGAAATAATGGGTCTCCCGGGATTGTTTTCTTTGTGCACTTTAATAAGAAGATAGAAATTGCCCGGTCTAACATTCTTGGGACGCAGAAATTTAGAAATGTGGAGAGGGATAACCTTGGTGTTCGGTAGCTCGTTAATTTTGTTGTTAATGAGAACACAGAACGAGGAAGTGGGATCATGGTCAATGGCCCTGTAGAACGTTGAGTCATTCAGTTGTCTTTCTGCCTCTGCGATGTAATCCGATGTGTTCAGTACTACTATACCCCCGCCCTTATCTGCTGGTCTGATGATAATGTCTTCGCATGTTTTTAGACACCGTAAGGCACTTTTCTCAGAATTTGTCAAGTTATTTCGGTTTATGTTATTAGATATGGAGAGGTTGCTATGGATGTCCTTATATACCGCCTTAACGTAACTATCAATGAGAGGACTAGTTTTCGAGGAGTCTGGGGTTCAGCAAGATGGGAGGAGAAGCAGTCGACACGTGTCTCGTTAACGCGGGTTTCAACCGACCCATCGTCCGTCACTACTGGCTTCTCCACACATTCCTCGACGTCACGGTGATCGGTGACGAGCGTCGGGTCAGCACGTTGGAAGCTCGTCTCGCAACGTCTTGTGGCGAAAACGGCGATTGAATACACTTGTCACTACACTCGTCCACTAGTAAAGTCCTTCGAAGGTTTGCTTCGATGGGGGGAAGTCCGTAACTGTCGAAAAACACGGCAGTCCCGTCGTAGGTTTTCAAGTAGAGCACCCAGCGCTGGCCGTGCTTTCTTCGCTCTTCCGTATTGATGATTAAATAGCCGGGTTTGCGTAAAACGAAGACTTCGTTGGAAGCGCAAATGCCTCTCAGCTTCGAGGAAGCGAGGGGGTTCAGGGACACTAGTTCCAAGATGTCGCTCTCGTACATTTTCTATGGGAAGGTGACCGTACGGTCGTTGTCGACGCACGTGAGCTTGGGACACTCGGAAATCAGGAGGACGGTGACCGCGTGTGACAGGGCTTTAGCGAAGCGTAATTGCAGGCGAACGTTTCCTTTTCGCCACTCGTTCAAATGCGAAGGAGAAGAACACTTGTCCACGTCCAAGTTGAAGTAGAGAAGGAACCCGTTCGTTTTAAATCGGTCGTAGCTGTACTTGAAATATTTTTCAGCCAATTCTTGCAAGAAGTTAAAGTAGGGGAATTCTTACAAGGCCGTTCCTAAAGTCGTACTCGGCTCGCACTTGCTGGCCGTCCACGGAGAGCATCGAATGAGAAAGATCGTAATGGCAGAATTTGTTGGGGTTCGATTGGATGTCGCCGAGGAAGTCGGATGTGGGTTGCAGGGCGACGCATAACTTGGTAGGCACCCTTTCGGGGTAAACGTTTTCAAAGTGAGCGTCCAAGCTCCCGGCGCTCAAACTGCGCACTTTGGTTTCCAATCCGCGTAACACGTAGATGGCTGGCGTGGTCTGAAGCCGCCGCCCGTATTCCAAAAACAGGGAAGGTGCAAGCGTCACCTTTGTTCAAGTGTAACGTCATTTCTTTAATGTTCACCTCGTAATTGTACGTTTTCTTCGCGTTGGGGGCCGATATGAGTTTAAATTCGTCGTTGTTTAACAGGAAAACGACGCGAAATCCGACGGCAGGTACCATCATGCGCGGATGCTGAAACAGGTCGGTATTGACAGGTCGGTTGAAACAGGTCGGCGATTGTCCGACAAGGTTAAATATTTTCCACGCTTCGTCGCTTCGTAACGTTGCTTCGGACCTCGAGACGAGACGTCGTAATCGTTTTTTAAATGTTCGTCGTCCTCGACAATGAGTCCAGCCGCATGCTCGGTCTCTTGAGCCATGGGCGTGGAATGAAGCACGACGTCTAAAACACTCCTGTAGGCGTTCAACTCGTTGGAACTGACGAGCTTGTTGTTCGCATAAACAGTGACCGCCTTAAACATGCCACTCAACACATGGTTTATTGGGAAAACGACATCATTCTCGTCCATTTCTTCCCCGTCGTCGCGAACAATGCGCGCGGTCAAGGACACAAAGCTGCCGTAGAGATCCAAGTGTGCCATTTGCAAATTTTGAATAGAAAATTCGATCACTGTATTACTTACCCCGTTGACCGGATAAAAGAGTTGGTAAGAAGTATCTTCCACACCGTATTGAATGGAAGGGGGTTCGAACATCATCACGTCAGTCGTCAGACAGAGCGGTGACCGTTGCGACAGTTTGTTGTATTTCAATGACGTCATGATGTACGGAGCGCGCAGCGGATATGTGTCCCTCACGGCGAACCAAAGATATCTGCAGGTGCGTCGTGTGTCGGGCGCATTTTGCTGTCTTTTGTGACGTTTTTTTTTTCATTGTTGTTGTTGTTTCCAGAGCCCTCCATAGAATCCAGCACGTCTCTCCCCGTTGCTATAGCCGTCTTTTTTCCTGCGCCCGATATTCCTTCGCCGTCGGCCAAATTCCGCGCTAAGCGCTTAAACGTTTTCTTTGCGATCGGTTTTATTTGTTGCTACATGGGAACGATAAACTTGCATATGTTGCTCAACACACCGCCCCTCGTTGGAAAAGGGGTCCTGCGTACACGGGAATTATTTTGGGGGAATTACGGTACATATTTGAAATGCAACGTTAAATTGGTTCCACCTTTGGACCCCAACGGCAAACGTGTTGCCGTTTCGTCCGCGAGAACGATCGTCACTGAGGGAATTTCGAATTGAGACAGGTTAATATACTGGATGTTATCTAGCGTGTAGGCGACGACGCGCTTGTCTTTATCGTAATGAAATAAAATTATTTTGAATATCGTTTTGTTTCCCGCTCCTCACGTACGTGGGTTCCACAATATCCGTGTAGAGGATTATGTTGTGAAACGGGAGTTCCAGGAGCACTTCGACGGAGTTCATGGCAGCCTCCTCTGCGAACGGAGAACGCGATTCGAAGCCCAAAAACATGACTAGGTACTCGGAAAGTCTTAAGGAGGTGGTGCCCTCGCAAAGCCGAATTTTACATTTCTCTGCGGTTCCGTTGATGCTGAAGCGCGCGTGTTCGCCTACACGCTGGTTAATCGCAACCAGAAGTGCTTGCGGCGTTGCATAATAGCCGGGAGGCAGATGTACTTGCAGAGATCGAGGGATTTTCGTCTTGATCGTGAAAGAAAATTGGCGCGCTACGGGAAAAGAGACGCGCAGCGTTTCTCTGTGTCCCTCGACGGGTGTGAGTTGTAGCAGCTTTACAAAGGGTTCCGGTACGAGCAATTCTTTCGGCGTTTTCAGAGAGTAGACGTTATCCGCGAATTCTACCGAGGCGTCCAGCTTGTGCGTCTGGAATACTTGTTGTGTGTTACGTAGGGACGTGGTTTCCGAATTCAAACTGACGTCGACGAAAGCGACGGGTGCTGCGTGCTCCAATAAGATGGACGTGGCTTCGCGTTCGCTCAATTTGGGAAGCTTCACCGCACGACCTGCTTCGCGCGATGCTAGCGTGGTGTCGAGCGCCTGTGCGACCTGAGGGTCCAATTCCACGGCTTTCACGTCTACGGGTAAGACGAAGTCGTATCGCGATTTATTGTACGCGAAAGAAAGGTTAAATTCCGAAAGGGTTTTCCCAAATCCTTCTCGAGATCCGAGGTGACACGAAAAGTTATCCCGGCTTCGACCGTGTCCTCGAAAGAGACCTCGATTTTCGCATCTTGCCTTTTGTATCAGATATTTAACTTATCGTTGCTCGTGCTGTGATCCATCAGGAGACTATATAGCATTTCGAGAGCTGAAGCGGACTATCGAAAGCTATCGTGAAGGCGTTGAGTTTATTCGAGGGAAACTTATTCATGCTGGCGTTCGAGAGGAGGTGGACGTAGATGTCAGACGTCATTTCCCAATCTTAACCACGTCGCTGCTCGGAACCCAACTGTCGTGTTCTTTGTCGTAACCGAACCAACTAACCAAGGAGAAGCTCTGACCCCTTCGCTTTCTTCTTTATGAGCACTTTCGTTACTGACCAAGGCTGATTGGCATCTCGGGTTACGACGAGTACCTACTCCGGGTAGCAAGATCCGTCCACTTCCTTACCCCGATAATCTTCCAGGTGCACGACGGGAGGGAAGGTGTCTCTCAGGCGGGAGACGGTGAAAATCTAAGGCGACGAACTCCCTTCCGAGCTCTTTTGAAAACCATTTCTCTGTAGGACCCTCACTTTATCCCCCACTTTGAGCTTCTTTTTCGCGGAGGGTACGACGGGCTTCCCATTTATCTTATTGAACAGCTCCAGTTCGTTTTCGGGTGACGCCCAACGTCCTGTGTTTGGTGATGTTGTTGTCGCGCACGATCTTGGGAAGCACAGAAACGAAGTGGTATTTTCCGGTTACTCTAAAATAGCGGAATATTCTGTCGCGTAAAGTGCGTATAACCCGTCCTGCCTGCGATGCCTTCATTACGGGAGAGAAGGTGGAATACATGAGGACCTTCTTTTGTGCCAGGTAGTCCTTGTTGTAGAATTCCCCTCCTCTGTCGCAAAAGATGTGTGTAGGAGCGTTACCTCCCCGAAAAAGTCTTATCATGGTCCTTTTCATTTCGGCGGGGCGTTTCGTCTTTAGCGGCAGGGTGCGCAGGATGCGGGAGAGGGAATCGATCGCCACCAGAATGTGGCGGTAACCACCGTTGAACATCTTGTATTTTGAAAAGTTGGCCGGATCCATTTGCCACACATCGTTGATCTTGAGCGCGATGATGCGTCTCCTATTAAACCTTCTTCTTACCGGATGGTGTAGGGTGTAGGCGGCGAGCGTTCTGAGGATGTTGATCCTCGACGACCATGATGACCATGAAGGAAAGACGGGTCTCCGAAGATGCGCAATAAACAAAATAAAGAAAAAAATGGTGTTCCTTCAAGAATTTTTGGCAGACGATATGCCGAACGGATTTTTGTTCTAAAAACGGCTACGATATCAGGCCACCGAAGGGAACAGATGTTCTCATTGGAACACCTTCGTAGCTTTTTTAATTAAAAAGTTAATGAACGGTTTTTAGGTAATTAGGGATTTCACGGTCGAGCAACATATGGCCAAGAACGTCCGCCGGCCCAGAGATGATTGCAGTGAAAACAGCATGTCTATAGCCCTTATAGTTTTTTATGAAAAATCTGTATGACATATACAAGAATATATAAGGAAAAAAACTGCCGGAGCTCTTTGGCTGCACGTGTAGTGTATGTTTGTAACTGCTCAGACGTCGCCATGCGAGTACTGGACAGCAGTTCAGCCTTATTGGGCCATCATCAGCAGTACGTAGGCAGGCAACATTTAAGCGGATGCCGTTTGAAGGTCACGTGGCACGTGATTCCTCCTGTGAGAATGTGACACTCACCACTGAGAGCCCAGTTTAAGTAGTTACCTATTCTCTGCAAGATAATGTTGACCCGACATATAACCCACACACAAAAAGGGTATCTATGCTGCCCTGATATTTTTTTTAAACCGGGAAAGTATCTGAAACGCTGACCGTGACGTACCCTTGACTGAAACGGCATGCATTCTGGGTCACGGCTCAATACGACCAATTTGTAATGACGGTCAAAAGTCTCATTAAGACCAACAATCGTTGAACCCCGAAGGTGTCATTACGGTCGAGATCACGGATGGGTTAAAGGATCTCACTGGTATACATGGATGCGTCAGTAGTGCACATAGGAAGGCACTATATGGGTTACCCCTACGCAAGAGTATCTTATTCGACTGTTGTGCTTAGGATGCATCATGGCTGGTGGTTTACAGTGACAACGTTACTTGTCAGGTCTACAGTCACTCGATGTCAAACTGCTTTCGTTACTTGTTTGAATAACATCCTCTGGAAGCATGGTTTCCGCAGAAAGAAGGCTTGCAGTAGGGGCAGGTTTCCAGATTTGGCTGCTTTCCAACTTTGTCTATTTTCATGTTGTCATGGCGCCGAAATTTAGGCCATGACAAGGTTGCTATTTGCTGGCTACTTTTGTGGATACCTTTCCGCATTACATGCGACACTCTTGTGTACCTAAATCGGGATAATTCTCCTCGCGGCACCTTATATCGTCGAGGTAGGTCACCCCGCGTCCATTCCTTCTGTCCATGATAACCCGCCTTTTTTGTGGTTGAGATGATTTCCTCCGGGATGTTTTTGTTTTGTTTTTTTTTTATGTTAGGGTTCTAGCACTCGTTGAAGAGTAAGTGGTGGGAACTGGTAGTTGCAATTAATGGACTCGCGATGGCACTCACGATCACAGCTCTCTTGCGACGTAACTGGGGGAATTATACAAATTATAAGATTTCACGTTGTTTTTTTTTTTGTTGTTGCCATGACATTTTACGCTGTTGGATTTCCCTTGGGATCGAAAGCCATATCGACAAGTCCACAACCCCGGTCACCTGACTCTCTCATGGTACCATTTACCGCCCATTGGTATCCCCCGGGCGGCACGCTGTGGATGCTGGGTACGTCTTCACAACCTTACTAACCAAGAGATAAATTTGTGAAGTGGACGTCGTGATAACGCTCTCGTGAATTCTTGGTGGATCTGTTTAGTACTTATTTAGTTTCTACGTATCGGTTACATACTAAATGAAATATGTATATTATCGCGGTCTTCCTCTCTCTCGTTTAGCACCATTCTGGCATCATTGGTCTATATGAGACAATATGAAGCTGCTCGGGATTATATAATTGTGTCTTGCGAAGCGATGTGCAAGCGCTAACGCCAGACTGCACATCGTAGGAATGTTTCATTTTTCAAAAACTTGCATGAAAGGTATACTTCGATCTGCACATTACGTATCAGAAAGAATCATCACGCGGGGATTACCACCCTGTGGTATGCCGAGAACTGTATAACTTGCGGTTGGTAATACATATTCAATAAGCGATTGACAACATATTTTAGAGGAGTATCACAAAGGGGGAAGCTAGTCTTTCATCATTTAAAGTTTTAGCCTTTACATGATTTTTATTTTAAAAAAACTATGAGAACAGCATAGATTTCGTTTTCCCAGCTCAGTTCTACGGCAAGGTGTACATCCTCTGGAAGGAAGTATGTAACTACCCCATGACTAATTAATCTCTTAATAAGGAGTTTCGCTCAAAAGCTATATAGAAGAGTGAGAGAGTATCCTCGTTGAATGCCATTCCACGTTTTAAAAATCCTGACACAAGCGTGTACGTTAAAATACCCATCCCCGAAATTTGATATGCAAATGAGCTGAAACCGAAAAACCGCCCCAGAGGAGCTCAGCACCCGAGCCGACGGAGGCTTATCTGCGCCGAAAAGCTGTTTATCTGGCCAGCTGAGCAGCGCCTACTCCCGTCACCTTTACCGTTCCAAAGCACGCGACCCTCTCACGTGAAATGAGCTGTGTACTCACCGCGTGCCTCTCGCCGCGGTTTCTCTTTCGGCTCATTTGCATATGAAAATTCGGGGTTGAATATTTTAACGCACGTGCGTGTTTCGGCATTTTTTAAACATGAAGTTGCGAAGGGCTCTCAATCTTTCATGTTGCTTTTGCCAGTAATCCCCTAATTAAAAAGTTAATTAATGAATTTTAGGTATTAGTCATATTGTAGTCGCACACTTTTTTTCCGGAGGACGCCCGCCTGGCCGCAGCACTGAACAGGAAAAACGACATCTGTGCTGCTCTCATAGTTTTTTTATAAAACTTATGTAGAGGCTAAAAATAAACACCTTTATATGATATATGACGGTAGTAGACATCTAGTCAAACGAGCACACATCTTCATAAAAAAGGATAGTATAAATAGAGCTATGATAATATATGGTTAAGTATACGGCTACATTACGGAACACTGTACTGTATATATGGATTATATGGTTATGTATGTGGATTGTGGCTAACCTGCGGTCGGTCGAATGTGGTTCTAGTGCAGAATGCTGCCTGCTTTTATACCTCAGTGACTGCAGCTGTTGACCTTTCCTGTTTCCTGGTATTTGTAGGGAACTGTTCAGTTTCTTGTGTCTGGCTATTAACCTTTCAGTTTCCTCTGAGTAGCTACCGATACAGATAACAGTGGTTTAAAGTACCTGACTTACAGCTGCAAATACCCCGTGGGGGGAAATACGCTGATACACTTACAGATACTGCAGAAGATGTTCTCAGTACTTTGAGAGCTGCTTTAGTCATTAAATTGAGTAGATTAATTTAGCGAAATACTATGAGCTGCATTAACTGCATTAACAAAACAGTTCACCTCGGCTGAAATGATGTGATAAGGCATAATCTGTTTATTTTTATTTTCTTTCTGGTGGACAGAGAAATATTAATTACTTTTGTTCTAAAAATAGACTAAACACTCACCAGGCAGCACATTAACAATAACAAGAACGGCTCAGCTTCAAGGCCTGTAGCCTCCGCGTCTGCTTGGAAGGCCCCCAGACAACAGAGATGTACCCCATCCTAGCAGATGGTCCAGGACAGGCTGTCAACATTCAGCGAGATGGAAATACTCTTTGTATTTATGCAGGCTAGCTTGCATTGCTCCCCATGCCCAAGAATTCGGGCAAAACATGAAGCAGGCCTCACCTGTTGATGTCCCCATAGAACCCATGTATTAGGAGTATAAAGAAACGCGTGCAACACATTACTCTGAGAGCGCTCTCCACGCCTATGTGCCACAACTAAAATGGCCGTCGCCGGATTGCCTTGCTACCTCCAGTGCTTCAAGAGCAGGGCACGGCAAGGCGAAGAAACCAGAAAGAAAATTACGAGAGTCTGTGCGACACATGAAAGACAAGTTAAGGTGTCCGGAAAAGCATTTAAAGTCTGATGACCTCAATCACAATAGAAAATATTTTAACACGATGTAATGCTATGGGTGGTCGCTGTTGTTTATGCCTTGAGTTGCACTCTGTGGAAACCTCAGCACCTGAGATAACCCCGGGGCCTCAAGCTCTGAGGTAACCTCAGGACCTCAAGCTCTGAGGAAATTCCAGGACCTCAGGCTCCGAGGCAGCCTCAAGGCCTCAAGCTCTGTGGCAACCTCAAAGCCTCAGATGTTCCATAATACCTCAAGACCACAGACTCTGAGGTAACCTCCGGAATTATTTTCAATAGGGGGTATTATCCTATGCTCATTGACTACGATTTTGCGTTTGAATAACCATAATATCACAGGTTTCACTGTATAGATATATAGATAGATATAAATATATCATATTGAGGGTCTGACATGTCCGGGTTGTATGGTTAAACCCGATTCCGCCCGAATGTTCCCTCTCGGATCATTGTCGTACTCATTATGGTTAAACCGGATCTCTCCTCGAATTCTAATCATGTATGACATCGCATCACGTATCAGGTACACGACATAGTGGCCCTCTGTGCACACGTCTGGTCAGAATAACATACGAGGGCAACAATAACCTATGCGAAGCACATATAACGTTACAGCTCACACAACCAATAACCCCCCGTGGACATCCGACAAGGGTCCGAACATCCGCAGCCTGATGTGAACATCCATCGAACGGCTCCGGGATACATTAGTTGGGATGCTCCCAGAGCAGACGTCCGCTATGCATAACCAATTGTACGCTGTGTGGACTCCATCACCATTGCGTACGGAGAAGGGCGTTTGAAGAGCCCTTTACACCGTCGAGCCTCCACTCTCCGCATTCCTCTTCTCTCCCCCTCTGTCTTCTGACCCCGCGTCGTTGCGAAAGGAAATTTTTTTCACAGAAGGCTTTTTTTCACATAATCATAATTGGTGGTTTACGTCGCGAGACAACTGAGTCTTTCTTTTTTCACCAGGCGCAGAAGAAAGTCACGTGATGCCATAGCTCGTTGGAGTGGATAGTTTCAGATGCCGCTTGAGAGACTGGAGTTGACAGTCATGACGGCGTCTTCGATGTCGTGGAGTAATGCAGTAATTTTCAAACCAAACAGCAGCAGCACAGCTTGGAGTTTGTGAAGCTTTAAGTGAGATGCCTCGTAGGTAACGGATATACCTCAGGTAGTCACCGTCTGTGACCGTGATACAGGTAACGGCCAACATGCCTTTTTTATTAATTCATTGGATTCAGTGGCTATTGTTCTTCTAGTCGCTTCAGCCCATTCAGTTAATAAAAGAAAAGAAATGCGGTCCTGCCTGTGCTTGTAATATGGGCATATTAGCGTGTGTGCTACTTTTAATTTCTTGTGAACTCACTGTGGTTTTCTTCTTTCAGGCCTCAATGGATCTCCCTCTTAACGTCTCTCGGAAAGTGCCAGATGTTTTCTCTCTGCGTTAGAGGAAAGAACGATAGGTGAAGGGGAATTATTGTCAACCGCTGATACCCGTGTTTGCCATAGACAGAGTTCGACGATGCCTGTATAATGTCTGTGTCGTTTTTCTCAGTGCGCCTCGGCGGAAGAACTTGGACTTGGCCGGTGAGTTCCAGAGACTAGAAAACACACAAAGAAACAATATAAATAAATCGGTAGCGGTTCGTAAAACGAGAAGGGACCTGATGCTACTGTTGCGGCGATTTCATGCAGGACATGAAGTGATTATACGGTGAGAAACATCGATAATCTTCTTATCGTGATCGCGATCTGAACGGATGCTGTACGGTTGGAACTGTAAATGGCCTCCAAATACATACATCACCTTGTGTTTATAGGTTTTCTGACGCCCTACCCAGTCGAAAAAAAAAAAAAACACCAGGCTAGTCTGGTGTTTCGTTGTGTGTCTTGGGGTGCTAGACTCGTCGTATCGTGAAACACGAAGAAAGTTCAAGAAATGGGAGGGAGGGCAACCACTGGATGCTTTCTGTGGCCCACGTGAGCGCTCCTGACTGTCAATCAAGCCTCAGGTCAAGGCTACCGAGACGCGCGCACTTTGAAATATTTACGTGACGTCAAAATGACGTTTTGGCTGCCCAGGGGGATGGTGTCTTTGCAGATTTCATCAATGAAAACAATTCAGGAGATATGAGGAAGGACAGCCGTTCGACAGTTTCCCTGGCCCGCGTGACGGCTCGTGTTGTCAATCAAACTAAAGTTCAAGGAAAGGGAAAATACAGCTTTTGGCAGAAGTCGGTGACGTCAAAATGACGTTGCGCAACATTTTTTTCCACCGAGAAAAGTTCAAGGAAAGATAGAGTAGAACTTCGAAGTTTGTTAGAAAGAGTTGCGGCCGCTTTTACTCCCGTGCCTTTAATACTGCGCCTCTGACTCCACACTTATCATGAGTATCGTTTGAAATGCCAAACGAGGATTTTTGCCAGTTTTACCGACTGTCGAAGAACGCTGTTCGTTCGCTGTGTGACCATTTGCGCGGAGCCTACACTCTCAGAACAGAACTTCACAGCATAGCATGTTGTGCGCCGACTACAGAGACGAATGACATGCGTATCGCTTCCGATTTGAAGAGAGAGAAGGACATAGGCATTTTTATAGCAATTAGCATATATCCAAAATGCTATACGCCCCCTCGCTCTTCGAATCACAAGGGGTAAACCCAGGGATGGGCAGTAATACCCATATTTTGTATTATAATACTAATACATAATACTTCCTAGAAATCGGTATTATAATACTAATACGTAATACTTTGATTCTGAGGTATTATAATACATAATACTAATACTTCAGTGTATTACACGAGTAATACTAGTAATACATTGACACGTAATTTGGGGAGAAAGAAAGGAATAGAAAATCAGAAATCTATATAATTTGCGCATTACTTATCGAGCCAGTCATTCTCCAATGACGTGTTATTTCAGATGCTTACATGTTTAGCATATTCTCAGAGGGTAGTCCTCTATAGGGCATGCCTTTTCCGAATATGATGAGAAAGCGCTGGTCAATTCGATCACAGTGAACAGCTTGCTCTCAGTGTGGAAGAGTCTTCATTTCGTCCACCCTGGACGATAAAATGTGGGCCGTTCAAAAGTGTGTAACCGTCCATAGTGCAACCCCGTACAGGGGTGCCAGGACTGGACGCACTCTTTCATACCACAAAGGGCTTGCAATGCGATGACTCACCTTTACGGACGCTGAAATGGAAGGAATGCGAGGAGCCCCCAGTAATCTCTGGCACTGAGGTCACTCCCTTTGGGATAGTTTGAAGCAAAGGAATAGTAGGGACCTTGTTGGTGTCCAGATGTTTGTGGGACACGAAAAATTACTCATAAAGTGCACTGGTGACACCTAGGAGGTCTTACATATGACCTCTGGGAAGGTATTACACCTTCAAAAGTATTATAATAAATGTAATACTTCGATTTTGTGTATTATAATACAGATAAATACATTTCAAAAATGAGTATTATAATACATAATACAAATACTCAAAAGTATTACAGTAATAGTATTATAATACAAAGTATTACTATTACTGCCCGCCCCTGATTACCTATCATCCGTGTCAATCGTTTGCGGATAACGTGCTATGCGGTGAAGCTCCGTTCTGAATTTGTAGGATTAACGCAAGACGCACCTCTCATCACGGATATTGATATCACTGCGCACAACATCGTTGTGTTCTCCACGTATGACAGTGTACCTCCCATGGCCGCAGGTTCCGTAATGTTATCTTGTTTTCACGTGGTTTTCTTGCTGTACAAAAATGAGATTTTCCATTGAGACTGATTTGAGAGATGCATCCTAAATACAAAATGCACAGAGATATGGACACTACATGTGCAGGGCGTTGGAAAGCGTCGGTGCTCTTCTATGCTGCGGAGCAGCACCTCGAAATGAGCGCTTGCAAGCGCACGGACCCAGGGTTTTTGGGACACGCGACTTTTCCGTCCCTTGTCCTATGACGTGGTTGTGTCGTCGCAGTGCGGGCACTAGTCTGTTTATATGTGCTCACATTTACACAGGGTCATTTTGAAAAAGAAGCCAGCAGCTACATAGAAAAAGGAAATAGGAAACAAATAGTTTTCAAACGAAGCGTTGTTGTGTTCACTGATCCCGAATACACGTATAGCACACATGCCGATACAGCGGGTGTGTCATGTAATGTGTCACAAAACCGAGGCTTAAAATTCTACTTCGGCGTGTCACTGGCGCTTGTCATCGACAAACTTTTGATGTGACTTGCGCGCACTTGTTCGATTTTCAGTCGCGAGAAATGTTTTGAATAGATCTCTGAAATGTGCCAAGTCAGCGTAACTTTTTTTTCGTTTGTTTGTTGCTGCCTTTCTTTGTGTATTTTCTTGTCTGAAACAGAAAGGGCATTTCGTTTTCTCAACCACTTTCAACACAAAACACATTACCTCACTACAATAAAAATAGCTGGGAAAAATGTTCTTTGCGCAAAATCTCGACCACGTTAATTACTCCGTCACGTAACGTAGAATACTGTGGAAAGAAACTATGAGTCTCCCCTTCAGTTCCCTCTTTCATGCTTCTGCTGATAGCGGCAGCAAGGTTGAAACGACGCAGCTATCTGAAGCAACAGTGAGGAGGTTACAATAAAAGCCGTGTCACCGGGTGCTTCGTCTTTTCGACTTTTTTTTTTCTTTTTGCGTTTGCATAACTTAACGGACGACTGCACTGCCGCCAATTTCCGTGAATCATACAACAGTTTTCCGTTTCCTTATTGCCATTACCTAATAGTGCGGGTGTTTTGTGAGGCCATGGGATCGAGCCTCGAGTCATGCTGTTCCTGTATGTATTCAGTTGGAATAAATATTGATTCGATTCAAAATTGAATACATAATTTCCCAGACAACACAAAACATTTTTCGGATGTCCCAAAAAAGTCCCAACGTCCCACGTCCTAAGAGCGCTCTTCCGAAGATATTGCCGGGACGTACCTCACAAAAAAGCGCACGTCTCTTTCTCTTCTTGTTCTCTTTCATGTGCGCCCTTCCCCAAGTTTGCGGAGATGAGGGAGGAGAGAGAGGTGAAGCGAGAGTCGCACGACGGTACTGCCACTGGTGGTTGAAAATCCCCCTTCACAACTGCATTTTGCCTGGTTTTAGAACGGCATAGAAATAAATAGCGTGTGTGGGTTTTACTTTTCTTTAGATATTTATATCACTAACTTTATCCCTTTTGTAAGCTAGTGTGAATTGCTTAAGGTACGGTACTGTGGCTGTAGCGTGGCGTGGCGGGAAAAACGACCTCCTTTGTTTGCTTGTCCTCCATTTTGACGGCGCGCTATTCTTCAAATACTAAGTGATGTGATGCGACGAACGGGAGCAATGGGCGGTGAAGCAGGTACGTATTTCACCTTTATTAACATCAAATGTTTCAAGCATTGGTTTAACTTGGGTAATAATTAGAAAGTGTGAATAGCTAGTCAAGTGCGAATGTTTTGGAGTGTGCGACGCATTGTCGAAGCACTCCATGGAGAAATCCAAAGCAACCTTTCACCGCCGTGTAAGGCAAGCAGTTGTGGAGAGCTTGAACCTAATTGAGTCAGCAGCAAGCAGTCATTCTCGTAGTTTGGTTTTTACGGAAACCCAATGTACAGACTTGAGTGTAAGCGAAGAGCCGTTTCCTGGATCGTCATGGTCTGCTCATCGATTCGAACATGAAGAGCACTCTCAAGATACTGAGGTTGCAGGGCAATTTGGCCATCTCTCGCCTGCCAGAAGCACTGCAGCAAGCGGCACTGAAACTACTGAAACATCAGGGATGCACCATTGCAGGATCAGCTTAGAGCTTGGGCGGTTGAATGTGTAGTGCCGCATACCACTGTGACGAAGCTTCTACGAGTTTTGAGGTCTCAACCATCGTTAAGTGAACTTCTGTCATCCGTGAGAACTTTGTTGGAAACACCACGTGAAGCCGGAGGCGTCAAAGAGATGGGTGAAGGCAAATACTGCCATTTTGGGCTTGCCGTCGGCCTGCAGTATTCACTCGGGGCACAGCGTATCTTCCCCCATGAAGTGTTAATAAACGTGAATATTGACGGTCTACCACTGGCTAAAAGCGCAAAAAATCAGTTCTGGCCTATCCAATGTAAAGTCAAGAATTACAGTAAGTGTGAGCCGTTCCTTATCGGGGTGTACTATGGAAACTCGAAGCCCGTCTGTGCCAACACCTTCCTTCAGCCATTTGTGTCAGAGCTGAACGACCTTCTGATGAGCGGATTGCGCATAGGTGACAGTACTGTGAGAGTTAAGCTTGCGGCTATTGTTTGCGATGCACCAGCGAAGGCTTATGTTCTGGGCATCAAAGGTCACAACGCTTACTTCAGCTGCACAAAATGTATGACTGAGGGAAGCTATAAGCATGGTCGTGTTTGCTTTCCTGACTTCGACGCGCCACTAATGACGGACGAATGTTTCCGTAATCTTGGAAATGAGGAGCACCACGTAAACGAGACAGTTCTGAAGGATTTGCCAATTGACCTGGTGAAAACTGTCCCCTTGGACTATATGCATCTGGTATGTCTTGGCGTTGTTCATAAGCTTCTCGTGCTCTGGTTTAAAGGCGACAAAGCCTACCGTCTCGGAAGTGGTGTGAAGGACCAAATATCCCTAGAGTTACTAAAGGTTGAGCCGTATGTGTGCTCAGATTTTGGAAGAAAGCCTCGCACACTGACAGAATTAGACCGCTGGAAGGCTACAGAGTTTAGAATGCTTGTACTGTACACCGGACCAATAGTTCTGCAGTCAAAAGTTCCAGGGCCCCATTTTTCTAACTTCATGGTGTTGCACACAGCGATCACAATTTTGTGCAGTCCTGTTTTTTGTGAGCAGTATATTGCTTACGCGGAGAGGCTGCTACGGCATTTCGTTGAAGTCTTCATCACCCTGTACAGAGAGCATAATGTGTCGCACAACGTTCATAACATGATCCACCTGGCAAATGACGTCCGTGAACATGGCCCTCTAGATACATGGAGCGCCTTTCCATTTGAGAACGCAATGCAGAGTCTCAAGGGGATTTTAAGGAAGCCAGACCGCCCTTTGGAACAATTGTACAACCGCGTCATGGAGGAACGAAAGCTTGCTCACGTCACCACCTGCTCTTCACGGAACAGTACGCAGTATGGCATGACCCACAGTGCCGGACCTCTACCAGTGGGCTGCAGGGGACCGGAGTACAAAAAAGTGACAGTCTCTGAAAAATTCACATTGCAAACAAACAAACGTGATCGCACCTGTGTGATAACCGACGGGTCAATTGTGCATATCGAAAACTTTGCCTTTAGTTCCACTACTGGACAGCTGGTTGTCATTGGGAGGAAATTTTTGAACATTTCCGACCTATACGATCACCCATGCATCCCCAGTCATCATTATTTGGGATTAGGCTAGTGCACAGTCTTTCAGCGCTGACTGCTTGGCCACTGAGAGATGTCTCTCAAAAGTGTTTGAGACTACCTTTCAAGAAGAAGTTCGCCATTTTCCCACTGCTTCATTCCCAATAATGGGTCTAATGGACAGACCAACCAATGAGGTGTCACAGTTGTTTCCCAACGTAAAGCTATATGTTATTTTTAATTTTATTTTGTGTTAATGCCGTGAAGCATCAGTGACTATGGCTGGACAGGCGAAGAGAGGACAGCAGGAAGGAGTGGGGGACAGTGATGGGTTAATATGAATCCTAGACTGATATTCGTCTTGAAAGTCTTCGGAATACCTCATACAACACAGCCTGTGACAGGATTCGAACCCGTGTCACTTCCCAGTCTCGTCACAAAAATCATCCTAACCACTGTGCCATGGGAGCTGGATCGGATGCCATTAATGATAATGACTGATGCAGCAATTAGTTATAAATGTTTCTGAATTTCGCTTTTTTTGTATGCATAGTTCACATTTTAGCTTTTCGTTAGGGAACAAGAAATTTCTTGTTGTGAAGTTTCCTGATGAAGAAGAAAGCATCGCCACAGTCCACATTAATTGGATGGCAGAGGGAAAATGTCTTTGGCCAAACGAGAAAGATCCGTCAAGGCTGCGTCAGATGGTAATAAATGGCGCAACACCACAACAGAGCTGGGCTAAGCACAACTGTATTGTGCTTTCGTCATTCGGTAAGTTGTAATATTTACAGCACAGGTACAAGTATGCATGTAACATTATAATGCTTGGTGCGTTTTGTTTATGTTATAGATACATATGGAGAAGCACAGCAGAAACTAAACAAGGCTCGAGACATCTGACCTTTCAAGCGATATAGAGCTGGGTCGTGGCAAAAGAAGAAAGCGGAGGACTGCCAAAAGTATCAATGAGGCTTACGGGGAGATGCCTTATGATGAGGACAGGGAAACAGATTCAGAGTGCAACAGCTATGTACCTCCAAGACCACCTACACCCCCAACGTACATGGATTTGTCTGGCTCTGGAACCACAAGTGAGTGCGCACTATAGAGTAGTTTTTGTTCTCGGTGCTCTTCACAATAATGTGACAGATGTCCATAGTCCCTTGAATTATATGCATGAGTTGACTTGCAATTTAGCTTCTTTCTTGAGTTGTAAAATGTGTGATTCTACCTTGCCCTTTGTCTGTGCTCCACTTAGACCTCGGAACCATACCAGTTGACGCAGGGCCACCCACCGCTGTACAGGCATCACAAGTGACAAGAAGTCACGTCGAGCACGGTAAGAAATGGTATTCTGGCTTGTGACAGAAGTATGTATTCCATAAATCAGTGTTTAGGATGGTAGGTCCATTCCAGCCGAGACCAGCCAGAGCATTAGCTCAACCCTCTTACATTTCGCTGCAAAAAAATTGTGTGCATTCCCTTAGGGACATGTATTTTAAACATAAAATATTTTCTAAAGTTTTCGCTTTCGTTTCGCTTTCGGAGATTCGTTTCGCGGGAAAATTGGAAGCTCACCTGTCCTCATTGCTTAGCTAAGCAATTGAAAATATTGACCATTCGTAAAAAAATCACACTTTTGTGGTAATATAACGTAACGACGTAACAGTGTTTAGACTTTTTCTTTATGATCTCGCGCGCACTTTTCCCGCAACAGAAAGTAAAAAAAAGCTAAAGGTAATGCTGTACAAGAACTAGCTTTGTTTTACTGAGAGTCTGAAGCCTTTCTTTTTTCTCTTTTTTCTCATTTCTCTTTCCTTTTTTTTCAGCTCTAAGTGAAGCTAGGCAGAGAGCCCGCAGCTGGAGAGAGCCCCCACGTAGCTACACTAATACAGCCATGCGGGGGGCAGGCGCCGCATCTTGTATGTTATATTCTGCATTTTACGTCCAAACGTCACCTGCCTATAAAGCAGTGGATGCATTTTAGTTCTCGGGAGGGTGGTACTTTGTGGAAAAGAGGCATGTGCAAAAATATGCAATTAGAAATGAGATATATCATTGTCAACCGATATTTAATAGAGATGAAGTATACCATGCATATATTCCTTTTTTCAGGGGATACCTTTCCTGTGTACAGTGAAGGGAACTTTAGTAAGTTTTTGTTTCGCACTTAGACGAGTACATGATAAGCACAAGTAGAAGTTGTAGTAGCAGCATAGCTGCGTCACTTCATTGTGTGTATCTGTGCAGAAATTGAGATATGTATCTATAAGCATCTATTTTTGATATGTGCGCATCCGTTACGGGGCTCAGTCGTGTGTGATGTTGTGGGCCTATACACTCATTCACTCTGCTAAGGAATGAGGATTGCAAATTATCTCGAGTTCTATTTCATATCCTTTAAGGCTACCCTCAGTCGCTGCATCCTGATTCTGAAATAACACAGCCAACTTGCAGCACAGCAAGCTTCACTGGGAGAATGCACCAACACCTGCAACGTATGCTTCTTATTAGTAATTAATCTGTGTGTTATTGTGCCTTAAGTTGAAATGAAACTAATTTTGTGGACGTAATATCGACTGCTGTTATTCATTGCAGACACCAGCACTAGCCCAATGCCTACAAATAGCTGTACGTCGGCACACCATACACAGGGAGACAGTTATATTCCACCCCAGCAGAACAGAGGCAAGTAGTCTTTAAATGAACCAACAGTTAAACGGAGCTGTAAGAAAACAACATATTTCAGGTGACACAAGAATTACAGAAGGTCTACTGAACGCACCTTTTCCGTCGCAGAACAGGCGTGACGTCGGTAAGGAAAAATAAACTCAGAGATCCTATGGAGCATAAACTGTTCATACCTCTAGAAAGATATATATATGTATACATGTGTCTGTGTTTGTGTGTGTGTGTGTTTTAGCGTTCGAGAAAGAGGTGCTGAAGGTCCTGCACATGCTTAAGGTGACACAACAAGCTCAAAGTGAGCAGCTCTCTGCAATACTCCACAGCTTAAGCTCTGCAGCTGAAGAAGCAGAATCACAAAGGGCTCTGCCCATGCCATTCAGAAGGCTCTCAGATTTTTTGCAGTTTGAGGAGGACCTGGCAGACAGCGACACAAAGCGAAGCCAGTTGGTACGTATAAACCTTTCAGTCATCAATCTAGCACTTGGTGGTCATTCTTGCTTATGTAGGTAGTCATTTACATAAAAAGGGTGGTTGGCATGCACCATATGCAGTACAAGCAGCATCCTCTCTAGTGCACTTCAATAATTATTTTTCATTTTGCGATTATGAATCATATCAGAATTTTTTCGCTAACACAAAACAGGTACATGATGCTTTCATGCAAATGCAAACAAATACTTTTAATTTCGCTACTACATGAATAAATTTTCTGCTAATTCAGAGAAAGTTCATCCGATCTGTTGGAGGTGGCAACCCACGAGAGCTGACATT
Organism: Ornithodoros turicata; assembly: GCF_037126465.1. Taxonomy (NCBI): domain Eukaryota; kingdom Metazoa; phylum Arthropoda; class Arachnida; order Ixodida; family Argasidae; genus Ornithodoros; species Ornithodoros turicata. The sequence goes on from NW_026999405.1 coordinate 26,205, forward strand.
CCGGTTCCTATCACGCCTCTTGGGATACAGTGTTGGGAAAGAGTACAGCTTGTTCGGAAATAAAGGAAAGAGGAAGTTCAGCAATCTTACCACATGGACTATCATGCTCAGTAAGTATCTCCGTGGAAGATACTGTCTTGGTACCGAGAGTCATATCAGGTTTGCAAAATTGGTACTCTAAAGTACACGATGACAATTGATGTCCTGAAGCTAGAACACATAAAAAGGACAAATACATACTTACAAAGCCTCAAGGACCTAAGAAATTGATGATGAAAGAAGGAGTCACTGAAAGGGTGTAGTCATTCCAGCTTAAACGTCCCAACTGTGTTGCTCGACCAATGTCGATTTCCGAGAGATTTCTTGAGCAAATATCGGCAAATTCGAATTTACCACCGAGGTACTCGCCATTATCACTGCTACCAATACTGTAAGTGTCTCCGGTGTGTTTGTTGTTTATTATGCTTGATGAATTTTTAAAGTTGTCATACTAGGACAAATATGAAATAGCGAGGAGCAATTGCTTTTAGACGTTTTTTTTTTTTTTTCATGTCGAGAGAATGAAAGCACCAAACACAGGCTTTCACTTGTAGCAGGCAACACTTGCAGAAAACTAGTCCTGTAGTTTTGCATGTAGTTTTGCATTTGTAGTTTTAAGTGCGTTGGTCGGTTGAGTATGGCAGCTGTCAGAGACGACACTATCCTTCCTTAAAACGACCTAATTCGAATTTTTTTAGTTATATACAGCCATATTCCCTCCACAAGGGCCAAAGCACGCCCTGGTTTTTCGCCCGTAGCAGACATTCGATCCCGCTTACGGCCTTTCTAACTGCGATAAAAAAAAATCTGTTGCACGTTTACGCATGCCCCAACATCATAGATTTCTTTCTCGGAAATCGGCGTTGGTTGAGCAGCACCACTATGACTCAGCCAACCTACAAAACCTCAAGTGCCTAAAAAATTGAAGATGAAAGAAGGAAGTCACTGAAAAAGTTACCCAGCAAGGTTAGCTTCGCTAATTCATAAGGGAACCTAGAAAATGTGGGTTCAGGTCCTACAGCTGACTAGCCTTTTCAGTGACTTCCTTCTTCCATCGGAAGGACACGTTATGATACATTTCCAAATACATTCGTTAAATAATTATATATTGTTAGCATGTTCATTTGCATTGGTTGCATGGCCTGCTGGCTCTGATTGCCCTGTTTCGTCTTATCCTCCATACGTCCGTCCTCCTTTGTTTCCTTTTTTCTTGGGGGGGGGGGCTATAGTCGTGAAGACGCCCACTTCTTTGTGGCCAACAACGGCGAGCCGATCCTGCCATTCCCTCCCGTTTCGTAAGGCATACGTTTGTATGCCTTCTGTAGTGGTTTATACATTTTCTTGTGTGATTGTTCCTAGACTATATGACAGAAACTAAGGGAGCTACAGTGAAAGAGGTCGAGCAAGCTACGATGTCCTGGCTCCGACATGCGCCGGAGGCTTGTCACCGTGAAGAGCAGAAGGCTGCAATGGAACAGGACTGACTCACCGTGCTATGCAGAAGTACACCATAAGTAAGCAGGCAAGAACGACATGACATGTCTGGGACATGATCATTTACAGAGTTCACAGGAACTGCTCAGTGTATTTTTAAGACTACTGTCATTACTCAGCTTCTCTTTTCTCCAAAATTTTTGCTAAACATTTAAAGCACAACTCCCCTCCTCACCGTTGATTTTTGTAAAAATGAATTAAACTTTTGTGAAATTTTGATACTAACAACATGGCAGGACCCGAGGACGTAGACATGTGGAATGTCTTCACAACACCAAGTACCACTGTCTGTATTTCATTTGGAGAGACACACCACTGGCTACTTTACACGAGGATGAATTTATTTACTTCCTCTCTCAGGTAGGAGGGTCATTCGAAGTCAAACGTCAGAGAGGTGATGCTCGATCATCTTGGATTTAATAATAATAATAAAAATAAACATGTGTGATTAGTGGCACTTTGGAACTCCAGGCAAAAAATTCATTTCTTTAGTAATTTCAATTTGAAGCCTTCTAAACGATGCGTGACCACTTTAGTAAGAATTGAGTGGTGCTGTCGACGCCGGAGTAAAACTGAATGTATTTTTGAACTACAATGAAGAAACAGTTATTTATTTCAAAAACCCATGTGCACCAACACAGCAGCAGGAACACTTTGTGGATCATCATTTCAAATAGCACAAGACAAGAGCCATGTCGTCCTTTTTCATGTTCTCTGAAGCTCGGGGGTTGTGCCATGCTATCTTAGTTACGTATCACGACTCTCGAGGAAGGTCACATGTTTGTCTATATTTTTAACTCATTCCAGTTACCAGGTAATTAGATTACTCGTCAATGTGTGAAAAATGAGGCTTTTACAGGTCTTACATATCAGCGAGGAAAAAGTACTTTTGATGCACTGTTGCTGTACGTTATGTGTGAAAAAAAAAAGCTAATCTAGTAAGGTTGTTTGTTTTGTAGACACACTTTCTCTGAAAAATTGGACACCATTGGTACACTTGGTATAGATAACGATTTCTTCTTCAATGCGGTGCAAAAATATATGTGGTTTTACCTTTGCGTCGACGGTACCACTCAATTCTTACCAGTGTGGTCACGTGTCATTTAGCAGATTTCAAATATAAGTTACTAAGGAAATGAATCTTTATCAAGACTTAATTTTTCCTGTAGGTTCCTGTGCCGCTTAAGATGTCTAATGTCTTAAAATACAATCAAGGGTGGTCAAGTGTCACTTCTAGGGCGTTCGGCATGGAACGACCCAGGTGTGTACTGTTTCTGTGCTCATCCACAGCCATGCAAATAGTGTGTAGGGTGCGTGTCTACGTGAACTGTTGTCTCTGTGCTCAATGTTGTCCAGACCTTTTCTATATATCTACATAACTAGGCACGTAACTAGGGTTTTTTGGACATTTTACATGGATTCTTGGCTTAACTTCGACATCCTGGTGTATTCAGCTTGCCAATAGCTTATAATGATGTGTAAAGTACTGATAACTCATACGCACATTCCGAAAAATTGTTTCGACTTGAGGACTTGTTCGTCTTGTGCAAGTCGCAATACTGATGGTGCGCTGTGCATTCAAATGTGTTTAAGCTCTGCACAAATTTTATCTGAACCAGTGACCGATAAAGCAAAGCCCTCTGTATAACAGTTCGTGTGAACTCCTGTAGACATCCCTGAAGAGCTGACTTCGGTATAACGTAACCTCATCCATATTAGGTGCTCTATGTTTCGTCTGCGTATATTCCAATCTTGCCAATCTTTTGTAGTTTTATGATAGTGCAGGTCAGTGAAATATGACATGGTATTTTTATATATGAATGTAAATTGCAGCAACATTGCAACATTGTTGCAAGTGCAACACAGCGTACGTTCATTTTTTAAGGGCAGCACAAGAAATGTGCTTTCATGCTACAATACCGTGTCTAACTGCAGTGCCAGGTGCATTTTGTTGTCCACCTTTTTTCCTGCTGCTTTTTTGCTACAAGTCACTGTAGAACTGTTAGCAGCAAAGTTTGTATATTGTTGGGAATAGGTCCCATTTTCTGTACAGGGGCCTGTATGTACAACAGTGCAATACGAGGTGCGCTATTTGAAACATGGTGAATAATTTAACATTGTGCCAGGTCATTCATTCTAGTCATGCTATAAATATTGGGTGTGTCTCAGTTTTAAGACTTCTTTCTTGGTCACATTTTTGTTCTTCCTATATACGCAGGGTGCCCACAGTATAGGAGGAATTTTTAAGATGTAAAAAGGCTTCTCAGTCAGAGGCTACCATTGAAGGCAGCAAGGACCCTTCACGATACTAAGCTGCTATTCCTTATATTTCAAATTCATTTTATTGTTACCATAGATGCCCTTTGTGCTTTGTATTGCTCTTATGGAAACATGGACAACCCTTGTGCTTTATAGTGTTCTTATATGACTTCTTTCCGTGTAACACGTAAGCCAGATTTGAGGCAGTATTTTAAGGCTTATTCAGGGGTTACATATAATATGTATCTGAATGCACAACTGTCCACTCCACTTCTTTTTTCTTTCCCTACAGTCATTGTGCACCTTTTAAAGCTTTCCACGCATACTGCAAAATTGTTTTTTAAGTCATGCAGTATATTTGAGTGTTCAATTTTTTTCGTCTGTGAGTACAACAGAGAGCAACGTTTTACTTGTGTCCAATGGCTCCATTCATATTTTGTCACATCTGGTTTCGGTCTGTGTTATCTATTCAAGTGTTTTGTTCAGTCATCATAACGTGCAATATACAAACTACTGTGATATATTAGCTATTGACATGTATGAGATTTGATTTTTTTTTGTGCGTGTCTAAGATGACACTAATTCAGCTGTGATATTCTGGGATCTATATACCTATATACAGGTATGATGCAGATGTTAAAGTATTTTTGTAACTGAATAAAAGACCACCGTATTTGTCATTTGAGCAAGTGAGCCTTCTTTATTGGACGATACCAGCGCAACGTACTTCAGTGAGGGAAATGTAATCAATTAGCAAATGTTACCATATGCAGACCTTGACCACCTCTACCCTACTGTACACCAGAGAAAGGGTAGCATCTCTGCAGAGCTGAGATGATCTGCAGGGAAGCCGGCTTCCAGCTAATACATAACATCCCAATAACGACTCTCATAAGTCCAGTAAAGATCACAATGGACGTCCCTGAAACATATCTGCGACATCCATCGGAGTTTCATAAAGACGTGTTTTGCACTTTTATTGGACCAAACTTGCACATCGCTCGGACGTCCACAACATCCGCGAAGGGACGTCCGAGAGACGTTCCTCGGATCATTTTGTGTTATCTGGGTTGATTTGCTCTCGCAATCATGTCCCCGATTTATCAGCAAGATTGATGCAAGCGAAAGCGCTTTATATGGCTGTTTCTTAACAGGCTTCGTGGAGACACACGTGGACGCGAGCTAAGCCTAACATTGTACGAGTGACAAACGGATAGGGTTGTACTGGCTATGACTTATTCCCAGGTCGTGAGACGTGAATGGTAGTCTTGCATGTTCGCCGGTATCTCTGTACCGTCACTTTGTTAAGTTTATCCGAACTACACAAAACAGGTCTTTTCAATTATCCGAAGATTTTCATCATCGCATATGTAGGAAACCAACCAAAGGTGACTTCATCGTTCTATTTATACCTGATTTCTGCTTAACCTCGTTCCGTCTAGTGAGAGTTGTGGGAACCAAGGTTCCCACAACTCTCACTAGACGTATCCTAGCTCCTAGCAGCTCCTTCACGCTCAGAGAGCGGACGACCTTTGTTAGCGGGTGTCTCAAATGGTTAGCTGAGCAGGCTCGGCAGGCACCGGAACAACTGACGGACGGCACGACTCCTATCTGCTGAGCGAGGATGGCATCCTGTTCAGATACATACCCGAGGCGGATGACGATGACGGCTCATCCCCATTCAGACGGACCTCAAAGGGTCGGATCCTCGGAAGGGGCGAGCCTGGGCGGCCCACCGGCTGTGCGAAGCCCAGACAACTGGTCGTCCGTTGTGGACGACCGTCCACGTTGCTGCGCGGGGGGGGGGGGGGGGGGGGGGGGGAGACGTTCTCTCCGCGGGCGACCTGGCTCGGGAGCGTCCTCCATTCTCTTGGCGGCTCCGTCGGGGCTCGCCCGTCCTCTGTCGGCGTGGTCTCGGCATGGTATCTGCCGAGAGGAGAAAAAGGGAATACGGTGAGAGGTTATCTCCACATCGTGAGAGCTCGAAAGGGCTCTTCCCCAAAATGGCTTTGTGGAAAACTGCGAAACAGAAATCACACTAATATCGCATAAATCGTGAGCACTAGGTCCTAGTGACCGAGATAGTGGCTACTACGTGCGCCGCCTGCGGGGACGTAAGTTGTAGCGACTGGAAGCTGGTCCGGTAGCGGCATCCGGGTCCAGGTGTTGAGGAGGCGGAAAGTCAGAGTCTCCGCTCTCGGGGTCTTGGAGGTGGTAAGCTTTCAGGTCCGAGATGTGCACTGGGCCAGTTTCTTCGCCAGTGTCATAGCGACGAAGCCTGTAAGTGAGGCCGGAGGAGCACGCACTTACCTCGAAGGGGCCATCCCACCTATCTGCAAGTGAAGCTGCAAAGCCGCGTGCCGCGGCTTAGCGGGTGAGTTCGTCGAAGGACGAGGTCACCGACGCTGTAGGTGAGGTTCCGTCGTCCTTGGTTGTACTGGCGAGCCTGGTCCAACCGTGCGACGTCCAGGGTCTCCCGAGCCGTCCGGACCGCATCGTCCAGTTGACTCCGAAGGTGTTCAGCAAACCCTGAATAAGGAGGCCGAGTACTGCCATCCCGGAGGCCCAGAGCATTCTCCACTGGAACAGGTGCCTCTCGTCCCAAGTTCAGGAACGCCGGGGTGAAGCCTGTAGATCTGTTTACTGTTGTTCGTGTAGCGGACGCCAGTTCAGCCAGGCGAAGATCCCAATCACGGTGGTGCTGACTAGTAAAAGCAACCAACATCATTTTCAGGTTCCAATTAACACGTTCGGTAATGTTAGCCTGAGGGTGATATGGGGAAGTCTTCTTGTGCTGAATGCCTAAGACAGCGCAAGAATCTGAGAACACCTTTCTTGTAAAGTAGGTAGCGTTATCTGTGATGAGCTGAGCAGGAAACTCGAACCGGCAAAAGGTGTCGAGTAGTCTTTCCCACACTCTCTGGGAAGTCAGCGTCCTGAGAGGAAACAGCTCAACCCATTTCGTGAAGTGATCAGTAACCACAAACAAATACTGGTTACCTCTAGGACTACGTGGAAACGGTCCCATCACATCACAAGCGACTATCTGCCAGGGCTTATTGCTCTGAATAGGCTGTAAGCGCCCAGGGGGTAAACCACTACGAGGTTTTGTTCTCCCGCATACGGGACAAGTGCGAACATACTTAGTTACATCCTGCCTCATTCCTGGCCATGTCGCAACACGACAACTTTTTTTTTCAGAGTTCATTATGTTCCGATGATCCAGAGTTTCGTCTTTTATTTGTCATATCTCTATTAATGTCCGAAGTTTTAACTCTGTTCAGCATATCCGAGAATTCGGGGTAAGCGAGTTCGGCTCAGCGGGAGTCTACTGTACATCTATGAAAGTGTCCCAATCCATTTAGTATGCAAGTTGCTTTTGAAAGAGAATCTTGGCCAAGTAGGCTGGTGAAGTGGTGCCAGATATTACTGTATGTGTTTCATACGCATGTTTCTGTACGCATTAGTACTTTTAAAAGTAGCCATTGGGCAGCAACCTTTGGACTTGCCTCTTCGGGGCCTTTGGCATGCCACAGTAACACCAGTACAAAATTTGAAGAACATGCTATGCAGGCAACTGTGAAACCGAAACTGGAATCGATGCATTGGGTAGTATGCATGTGCCTACTCCCGTCACCTAGGAAGTGATTGCAGTGGGTGCTATTCTTGTCTACATCAATTTGAATGCTTAGGGGGAGGAGCAGAAATTCACTGACGATTTAGTTAACAGTAAATGCGAGAGAAATGCGTTATCATTGGGCAATTTTTTCAGTCCATACTTTACTTCCGGGTATCCACATTCGGTCTAAACCACGACCTACTTTATAGAAACACGACCATGACACTCGCCGATCCCCCTATGGGTCCGCTGTCCGCGGCCGGAAGCGGGGAAAACCGGTTTCGCGCTCAACATGCTCGCTAGGGGCACCACGTGCACACCCCACAAGCGAAGGGGAGACGGCTGCTGTAATATCGGCAACGTTTATTAGCATTGTTTTGTGCGTCTGTCTACGCGTTGTTTTCGTGTATCCTGATGCGAAAAACGTGTAATGTGTATGCTTAACGCAAGTTAGTTCTACTTTACGCAAAATACATGAATTTTCGCGTCTAGAGCCGCCTTGCTTGGGACAGTGCTTGTACAGGATGTGTGGTATACCGTGGGCCCCCATTTGACGAATATACTTGGATCCTTGGTAAAACATTCATCGCTTCACACTGTGCTTCAACCGATGATAATACGAAGTTGAATTCCAGATGAGTGCTTGTGCGCTTTGTGGCGGAAAAGCGCCACAAAGCACAAAAGCGGCACAAAAAAGCGCCGCAAAAGCGGCCATAAAGCGCCACAAACGATGTAGCAATTGATGTACGTGGATATTGCCATGCGCGATCGTGCTCCAAAATTTATGCTTGGACCCGTAGTCACTTGACTCTGCGAATGAGTATGTTAGCTGTCATTTCATTGTCACTACTGGACAGCGTGCAGTTTTAGTTGGTTTTAATTCAAACTTTTAATAAGAACACAGCACACATAACTGAACAGACACTTCATTTTATTCCATTTAATTTTGTCTGCTGACTATTTGGCAGAAATATCACCACATCTACATTGCTTTTTCATTACAATCACGTTGCACATACACTCGACACCTTCAGGGCCTTTCGCGGTACGAAATACTCGGGTCCGACACTCCTTGCTTCGACTTGCAGAGTGGGACGGTGCAGTACACCATCACAAACCACTCAATGGACGACGTGCGACTAACCAGAACTTCACACGGTAGAAAACGGCATCCAAGTCAGGAACGAAAACTACCGTATCAACACGTGGAGCGCTCTGCTGTGGGGGTTACTTGTGGCGCCACGGCCTTGCTGCGGCCACTAAGAGAAACATTTTCTCCTTCGCCGGAGAGAGGCGCAAGTGTCATGGTCATGTTTTTATAGAGTTGGTCGTGGTCTAAACCCAACTTCCGGTTCACTTCCGAAAAAAAAACGTGACTTCTGGTTGTCCACTTACCGTCCATACATGACTTCTAGTATCCACTTGTCTAACCTGACTTCCGGTTGTCCACCTCCAGTGTACACTTGACTTCCGGTTCAACACTTTCAGTTACTATATCTAAGTCCATTTAATTAGCCTTTAATGAACCTCAGTTACTTTCAGTTACCCTGTAATTACTCTTTAATTACCAAAGGTCACCGAGGCTACCTAGGGTAATCTTTAATTCCGTTTACTTGCTTTAATTACTCTCAATTACCATTTAATTGCATTTACTAATTACTCTCAATTATCCAATGATTGATTTCATATATTATTATTATCCAATAAAAAATTTAATCCTTCTCTTAATAACGTATATCTTACATTCATTACCTATTCTTGCTTTAATTACCGTTCGTTACCTTAAATTACTCTTCCCTCTTAATTACCTTCGATTACTTAAATTTCCAATAACTTACCTCTATTTACATTTACCCTCTATGTCCTTTACATGTTCGCTTATACTTCTGCCTCAGTGAGGCATCACCATCTCGCACGCGGCCACACACACACAGCTTTTACCATTTTGACACTCCTAATGCTGACGCATTAATAAATCAAATTCATGAGAATCGGGGGGCCTGCCTGTATTTGACAATATAGCATTATTCAAGTTGATTTGAGGTTTTGGTCAGTTGAAAGTTTTGCGTACACATTCAGCTTATCTCTCGTGTCTTACTTTAATTTCTATCTCGCTTCAGATCTTTGAAGAGTTTGCTCGAATCACCAGTGTCGACCCTCAACAAAAGCTCTATGAAATAGTGGACCAGTACTGTGATTCCGTTGTGCAACTCTCAGTCGGCAACAGGGCTCCACCGTTAGTTGGTCAGCATAGTTGTTCTGCATGCTGCAAATTTCTGCTCCGGTGATGCCAAGAGAGGTATGTACTCCGTCACCCATGTCACTGTGCGGTCTGTTTATTTTATCTTCATCGACCACTTAAGCAGTGTTGACTAAAGGGGCACTAAAATGCAAAAATAAGTTCACTTCAAATTACGTTACACATTACGTTAATTTCCTACTTCCTGTCATCATTCGAAACTTGCGTTATGAACTTACCAAAAGTATACCGCATTCTTCCTTGCTTCGGCACTAAGCAGTAAGCGACGCTTCAGCTTGTGCAGCAGTGATTTTAGCTCATACTGCGCGTGCGACGCAATGGAGCAGTCCCGGTGACGGACTTTCATTTCAGAGCAGGATGTTTTTGCATTTTAGTGCCCCTTTAATAAATGAGGAAACCAGTGACTTTTTGTGGGAAGAATGACACGTTTGCATCTAGCATCTGGCAGCACTGTCCTTTCTGATGAAGAAATGGGCTATTGCCAAGGCCATCATCTTTAGGACAAAAACAAACCTGGCAACATAGCTGCCACCCTGAAATTGGGACCCCTATCTGCTGGGATTCTTGTAATAATTAATAATTGGGTGTTTACGTCGCGATACAGCTGAGATCATAAGCGACAGGAGTCGGTCTGTGGATTGCTTTTGCCCACCTGAGGGTTCTTTACCGTGCGATGAAAGCTAATCACACGGCACCCCATATTGAACGACCCTCGCAGAAGACAGCGGTGGGATTCTTGGTGCCGATCGATAGTGTCTTGCACCTGCCACGTGATGCCACAGCCAACTGGAGTTACTGGCTCTCACACAAACCCTAAAGCACCGAAAGATTCCACATGAAACCCAGCTGAAACATGGAACAAAAAACAATACAAGTAAGAAGACGTTTCCTCCTCGCACAGGACGATGAGGCAGGCTTGCCATTGGCTGTCCTGACGCAATGTGTGCCGTCCTTGGCCCGCGTCTCTTTCTCATATACATTCACGACTTCCAAATGATCTCACATCGTAAGTATGCCTCTGTGCTGATGATTGTGTCATCTATCGTCTGATTACTAACGATTGTTGGAGCTGCATTAAGTAAACTAAAGGACACCCAGGTAAATTCAAAAAGACCGAATGGGGTAGTAATTGCTGTTTTAGGTACATCCTCGGGAGGCACGGGTGGGTATCTGGTAATTGGCTTTAGTAAGGTCAACCTTGCTGAAGTGGGCGGGGCCAGAGAAGGTTGGCAAAGGAGTCCTGAATATAGGTAATAGGTATAGGAATATAGGGATACCAATCTGGTATGGTGGCACTATCATCGTCACTGAGCAGGGTACGCTACAGTAGTATTAGAGTGCCTACAATATAGTGTCAGTATTTCTAGGCACTATAGTAGTACAGTTAAACTCCTCAATAACGAAAGCCCGCAAGAACGATATTCTCCTAGCAACAAAGTAATCCGGCGCCCCCGGCAAATACCCATAGAGTCCAATGCATTTGCCCACTCTTAACAGCGAACAGTTTTTAAAATGCAGTCCCGCATTAACGAAAGTTTCAGGTAGTGCCCAGTAGAGCCCTGCGCATCGAAAAATGGCTCGGCCCGACCCTGGTCCAGACCTTCATATTTTTATGCGCCCGGTGACCCAGTGACTAGAGCCTGGCCCGGTCTGGTAACCCAGCGAGTAGATCCCGGCATAGTATCTCCAGCCGCGCTGTACGCGTTTCTGCCGAATATCAAACAAATTTACCAGTAAATTTATAAGGAGAGAAGACAAACATACAAGTGATGGCGGTTTAACATCATAACCGCACCAGACCAAATTAAATCCAGAATGTACGCGGGCACGGCCGTTATCGTTACACTGTCAAGATTTTGCGGAGCTAGAGGATGCTGTTGACAAACTCCTTCTCCCAGTCCATACCCCTCTCACCAATCTTTGGCAAGTGATTGTGAAATACGTGAGGAGTGAGGAGCAATGTAAAGTGGCTTTCCGAATGTTCTAGAGGGTCGAATCACATGCCTAATGCTTGTCTTTGCAAAATATGCACAGGAATAACGCAAGCGCATGATGATATGAACTAATGCATATCCATTGTGTGGAATTAGCTGCGTGGCCCGGTCGAGCCTGACTCCCGGAAACATATTTGTCGGCCCGGCCCGGCCCGCGGTGCTAGCGTATTTTGTCGGCCCGGGCTTGGCCCGGCGCGGAGCACACAGCCAACAAGAAGCCCGGCTTGTCCCCCGGGCCGAGACAGGGGCCCGGGCCCGTGCACGGCTCTAGTGCCCAGCAAACAATATACATCCTGGGGAGATCTCGCCAATATCTTGTTGTGGAGATTTTGATGTCCCATGGACTTTCGTACATAGCCTGTTGACGTCTTTTTTTTACGTTGAGGGAACTACGCTTTCAGAAACTTTTGTTCGCCCAAGGTACGTCCTCGCAGTGTCACCTCTCAGACATCTGGATATTGATGGGACGTGTATATTTTCGTGCACATCCGCATTATATTGTATATTCCCTTGTATTTTTCTTTGTCCTACTTCATGCAGAGGCATTAAATACACAGATTGCACGTTAAAGCTCTCATTAGTGGACAAGATACGTCCCATCTCCATACAGTGTATCCAAGTATGAAATCCCAGTCAAGAGGCCCCACTGATGTACATACTGCAGTGATAATACTACGTTCCAGCCATAATTTGGCGCAATGTGTCACTGGCACCAGTCATGAGCTCGGCAACTCCGTGTAACGAGCGTCAGTACTGTACCGCACCTCTGTCAGTACTGGATGGAGCATATACTAAAATACAAGTATCCGGGACACGTTCATTAAAGGAGCATGGAAATCATTTGGAACATATATTTTTCACCGCTTGATAATACTACCTTCATAAGCTGTCACGCAAAATATTTCCTTCGAAAACCGCGAATTTCCTGGGAAAATTAGTTTGCAGGAATGGGCTCCGTGGCGACAGTCTTCCCCAAGCCGAGTGTGGCGTGTGGTGATGTCACGTGGCCGAGCACTTCACGTTGTTGAACTGGATGACTTTTTGTGGACGGACGCAGACTTCATTGTGCACGAGGAGTGCAGCGACGACACCATTATCGATGGTATGTGCGCAAAGGAAATGAGGAGAGTGATGATGAGAATGGTGAAAACAAAGCACAAGAAAGGCAAGCAAGCTCGCGTGACGTGATCGACGCTTTCGACGTTATCCAGACTTTCCTTGACGTCCACGACAACAAAGCTACAGATAGCTTATCCGGCTGCCATGTCCGTATTGTGCAGGCGAAGTGGAGGAAAATAAGCGACTATTTTCCTTAATTTTGCTCTGGAAAGTAATGGGCGTGCTTATTTTGTTCATTTTTGTCCACTTATTTTTGCTGCAATGCATGGTATTCTAACTGTTGGATATGTTTTTCCTTTTTTCTCTAACAGCTATGTAATTGATGCCATTATTTGTGTTTAAGATTAGTTTATGTAGTATAACCATTCATTAGTTTTATTTAGCGCATTAGTTTATTTAGCACATGTGCACAATATGTGTTATTTGGATGCATTATTAATTCTAGAGATTTAGTTTATTTTTACGTTGTACCGACTGTATGCTGTACGGGGCTGGGCCCTTGTCAAGCTGTACTTTACAGCTTTTTTGTCTGTTACTCCACACCTGATTGGTGAGAAATAAAATGAATTGCATGCAAATGAATTTTTGCAATAGCAAAGTTCTCACGAGAAGTAAAAAAACTTCCTTCCCCGGCAGTTTCGTTATTGTGGGGCTGTATATCATTCCCAGCACATCCCCCTTGCCAGGAATGCCTCGATGGTATGTCATTGTCGCCCCTGGGAGTGCACCGTACTGGAAGGAGTATGTTTCAGGAAGGTCGCTCACCACTAACAATGCTTTCAAGAAACCCTGAAGAAGCAACAAAATACTTCAGATTTTTCTTTTTGTGCGTGTATTGCCTTGGAGTTAATACACTCTAAGTCTTTTCACACCTTTACAGGTGTAACAACGTGCATGGCGCACGCCTTTTTAGGTGTAATTTTGGTAACATCATAATGGAGCACGGTTTCGCACAAATTTTCTTTACTCGAGTGTTGTCTGTCCTCCAAAAATTCAGTCTTGCGACATCTCAACGTTGTTCAACAGTATTGTAGACACTTGCGCGTGCTCGATTATCGTTAGCGATGCATATATGCATTAGCTCGTACCTACGATATCCAAGACATAATGAAAGCAAGATTTGCACTGACACTTGATCTTTAGTAATGCTTTCCAAATTTTGTAAAATATCACCCTGGAGATGCAATGTTACGCAACCAGGTTGAATGTTCATAGCGCACACCTTTGAAGGTGTGAAAAAGTTCACAGTGCAGGGGGGGAATAACGTTTTGATGAACGGCAAAAGGGGTGCACGGTGCAAAAAAGTTTGCTATTGACTATTAACTATTGCTCTAAACCAGAACAAATGCTTGCCACAAAGTTTCAGATGTAGTATCGGATTGCATTGGATTTATCCCAGTGACCGATATATTGGAACCGAAAATCTGCCAGATTAAGCCAGTAGAAGCCGTAACTGCCAGATGTGCATGTCGTTACGGTGCGTGGTCGACGACTCAAGTATATTCGTCGTGTTTGACAAAATACTATTTGAATTTAGTGTCAAATATGTAATTGCTGTATTTTTCCCGAATATCAAATATTCGCTTAGCCTTAATAAATCTGTGCTCGCTTGGGTCGCCGGTTTGTGCTAGCAAGAGTCAACTGTAACTGTGGTACACTTGTTACCCTCCAGTCTGTTCAGCACTGTATAGTTGAAATGGATTTTCGATGTCACTCACTCTTAACTCTCTTTCAGATCTCACCTGTCTAGCTTTCTTCGTAGCTCTGCCGAGCCTTTTAAAGGAAACCCACACTTCATTCATAAAATCAAATGTAAGTGAGTCTTGATTGGGGCATTGGCACTTATAACATTGCAGTTGCTGTCAGTGTCCGACAAGTTAATGAAAATTGTATTGTAAACCTCCTTTCCTGATACAATGCCCACATGCAGCGCCACCTAGATATGAAAGGACTGCTTAAATCCTGCTCTGACTGACTGCTCTTAACTGCTGCTTAAGTTACTGCTCTGACTGACTTAAATCCTGCTCTGACGCTGAGTCCCTAAATGGGCCACAGTTAACGCCTAGCAAAGCCTTCCTTTGTTTTTGAAACGCTGACTACGCCGTAACTGGATTCCACGTCAAGAGATCCACCGATGGGCCTCTCGACTCGGAGGATCTCTTAACCAATGTTGGATCTCTTGACTCGTCTGAAGGTTCGCCAGGGTGCGTCGTTAAGAGGGCATACCAGCTCTCCGTCCCAATGTATTTCCTATGGAACCGTCTTTATGCTTTTTCTCGGTAACCACCGCGCAGATTTTGACGCGGGTGGTTTCACTATAAAGAGGAAGACGAGATGAAGATATTTGGCTACAGGATTTCTCATACATATCGTATGTATTTTACGGCGACGTCACGAATGCGAAAAAAATACACAATTTTTCTCCTCCCTCTTTGAACAGGTTTTATTAAACTGCTATATAAATTTCGAAAAAGCTTTCCATTTACTTTCTCTGTAAATATTTCAGGAATCGATAGACATCAAATTTATATGTCTACCACTTTCAGTTTTTATAAAAAAGCATGAAACGTGAGTACGGATAAATACCGTCTCAAAGCCCGTGAACCGCGTCATTCTGTGTCGCCTTCTAGCCGTAGCACAGGAAAAAATGCGCGGAACGTTTTGACCGTATCCATCCGCCGACCATGCGGCGTGAACGCGCACCGTAGAGCTCCCTCTCACCTCTTTACTTTCATGAACAGCTGACTTAGGGCATGGTCTTGTAGACCAGAACAAAAGCTTACTTAGCTGCTCGTAAAGGGAGTATCGTCAGCCAGCATTGTCGTGGCCCGTGTAGGAGACCACCGAGACCTCTTCTTTTTTCGGTGCGCTTATAGAGAACTGAGATGACTTTATTTGCTTCACATGAAACATCAATTTACTCAGTCAACTGTCTCATCAGGCTAACTAGGATCTCTCGTATTTACGGTTAGTGAAAGGCCGACTTCACAAACATTCCAATAACGTTCAACAGGACTGCCCTTTAATGTTCGTAATGTTGAAACAGCCGGCAAGCGGATTACGCACAGATAAATGTTTCTGAGGATAACGGCGCTTAAAACTGCAGCTTTATTTTCCTTTCTCTTTCTTTCTTTTATTGATTGCGCTCCACGTGAACCAATAAGAAAAATCGATCAAGCGGCCGCTGCACAATTATTTTCGCCCACGCAATGAGTAACAGTATTTTCCGGAACCCAAATTCACGTTCGCGAAGCAAGGAAAACCAACGACAGCGACGGGGGAGGGGGATATATTTATTAGACGAAAAGAAATAAAACGGGCTAAAGGTCAGCCAAACGGGACGCAGGCTTTGTATTCCGGAAATACATAAATAAAATTAGGAAATAAGAGATAAATGAAACGGACGCGACGGAACAGCACGTTAGTTAGTTGATTATTATGTTAGTAAAAGTTCGGCGTTTGCATTTTCATGTTCAGGTTAGTCCTTAGACTTTGGGTCTGGGCTTTGGCAGTTTCCGCGCAGAAATAGCCAGATAACATTTATTTACAGTAGTTTATTTTCAACGGGGACTTCGATCACGTTATTTTGAGATACGGCCAATTTTTCGATACCGGTTCCCTGGATTTTCCATTTCTCGACAATCCTTGCCAGTTGCACGTTGGCTGGCCCAAAACCTGTACCCGTCTGTCTTTGCACGGCGAACAAAGGGAGGCCTTCTGAGGAAGATAAGGAGAAGCTCCGGATCACTGGGGATCCGGAAGTCTGGTGTAATGTGAAGTACCCTGTGTAAACCAAGGAGTGTTTAAAAATATAGTACTGAAGTTTCCGGGTAATAATCAGCGCAATTATGAGACGGAAATCGTCCTCCGAGACCTCGCCGCGCGTCCAGTTCCTTTCATTTTATCTTGTGCATTTATACATAAAGATGGAGTTCAAGGAGTTATTCCGAAATCCTAAGCTGTTTGGAGAAGGCGTTTGATCGAAGACGGCTGGGTCGCTCCCAAGCCGTTCGATCGAAAGCCGGATGATCGACGCTGTTTGTTCGAAAGACGTTTTTTCGAAGGGAGTTCGAAGCTCGCAGCGTGTCCTTAGCACCTCTCTTTCTGTAACTTTGACTTGAACATTTATGAGCATGAGGCAATCAGTGTCCTCTCGTTTTTGTTTGTTTGTTTCTTGTTTTTTTTTCAGCTAAAGAGGGGAGACCACTGGTTATTCGCAGACCTTTGCCATTCACGAACAGCACAGCCTTCTGGCTTTTTACTCTCTCTTATCCGAAAGGAAATAAAATTGAATAAAATGGAATTGGATTGAATAGAACAATGCGGAAGTATGCGCAGTATCCGTAGCAGTAGGACACATACCGTCCATAATACACATAACGACCCGCGTTCGATCAAACGGCTTTCATTCTTGCGGAGACGATTTCTCCGGGGGACTTTTTTTCCTGGGGACGGTTCTTCCTGGGGAAATTTTTTTTCGGGGAGGAAAATCCGGCATCTCGGGCGAGCTTTGATTATATGAAACGACATCTCCGTGATCATTCCTTCAGTTGGCAACTAGCGCTGATATTCATCTCTGGAAACCCCAGTTTTGTAATTGCATCTGTGATGCCCTTCAAGAATAGTGATTTTCCTAAAATACGCATAAATTTGGCTCACATGGTGTCCAGTTCTTCAGCTTTTCCACGACCGAATTTCACGTTTTCAAGTTTGGATTGAATTAACTGAGACCTCAGCATCCAACACAACGAAATCTGAAGTAAAAATTTACACTTCAGAAGTTCTTCTAAGAAAAGAAAAGAAGGTCCTGTCCCACATAATAAGGAGGCCGAACTGCATTTTTTTGCAACACTAAAAAAAGAACCTGTTAGGTGACTATTGTTATTATTTTTCTCCTCTGTGTCTTTCTATTTTTGGTCGAATCGTTCCTCTTGGCGTCCAGGAAAAAAAAAAAGACGCGAAGGATATCGCGACCCCCGCTGCGAGGCCTTGCCGCTCGACCTTTCCATATCTTCTTTGATTGGTTTCCATGTGTCGACCCGAAGCCTTTATCGCCCTTCAACAGTTATGTACCAGCAGGAGCACCACCACCACAACCACCTATGATTAGGTTGCCGCAGCATTCGCTAACCGGGGCCCTATATGAGGGGTCCCAAAAACGTTTTTACAATATGCAAGTTACCTTGATAATAACTCTATTATTCATGCAAAAATGACATTTTGATATGTATATTTCTGGCAGAGATGGGCATAAATACTGCCGCTGTGAGGCATGTAGCTGTAAGACCTTTCTTAAGGCAGTAAGTCCCCATGTCCTCATTGTAAGTCGTCATGTCCTTATCGTAAGTCCCCACGTCCTCATTGTAAGTCTCCAGGTCCTTACTGTAATCCTCTATGTCCTTACTATGCCAGTCTGCCACTAACATCTCCATAACTAATTTGCCCTAGATTTCCCACTGTTAAAAGGAGCAGGAACCCAGAGATTCCCTCCGCAGTGACAACAGTGGACTAATTGCCCTAAATTTCCCACTTTTGGGAGGAGCAGGAACCCAGAGATTCCCTCCGTAGTGACAATAGTGGACTAATTGCCCTAAATTTCCCACTGTTGAGAGGAGCAGGAACCCAGAGATTCCCTCCGCAGTGACAACAGTGGACTAATTTGCCCTAGATTTTCCACTGTTGAGAGGAGCAGGAACCCAGAGATACCCTCCGCAGTGACAACAGTGGACTAATTGCCCTAAATTTCCCGTTGTTGAGAGGAGCAGGAACCCAGAGATTCCCTCCACAGTCGCAAGAGCGTGTAGAGGAGGTGGAGTTCCTCCACATGAGCCCCGACCGGCGATGATGGTATGCCACGGAGAGGCGATGACGGTGGCCCCATGGCCGCGCCGGTGGAACTGAGGCAGGTGCTCCAGGCGCGTGGCCATCTTCGTCGTTGTCCACGGCCCGCTACAGGTCCCCCCTCAGACGCGGAGCGGCGATAAGAAAGATGGAAGAATCACGTCCGGGTCACCAAATGTAGAGGAGGTGGAGTTCCTCTACATGAGCCCCGACCGGCGATGATGGTATGCCACGGAGAGGCGATGACGGTGGCCTATCTCCATGGCCGCGCCGGTGGAACTGAGGCAGGTGCTCCAGGCGCGTGGCCATCTTCGTCGTTGTCCACGGCCCACTACAAGCGCACTAGCATAGCGGTATGGCATGCAGCTGGTAAGGCATATACAGTAAGGCATGTAGCTGTGAGACGTGTGGCAGTAAGGCATGCCGCTGTGAGGCATGTAGCTGTAAGACCTTTCTTAAGGAAGTAAGTCTCAATGTCCTCATTGTAAGTCGTCATGTCCTTATCGTAAGTCCCAACGTCCTCATTGTAAGTCTTCATGTCCTTACTGTTATTCCTCTATGTCCTTACTATGCCAGTCTGCCACTAACATCTCTATAACTAATTTGCCCTAGATTTCCCACTGTTGAGAGGAGCAGGAACCCAGAGATTCCCTCCGCAGTGACAACAGTGGACTAATTGCCCTAAATTTCCCACTTTTGAGAGGAGCAGGAACCCAGAGATTCCCTCCGCAGTGAGAATAGTGGACTAATTGCCCTATATTTCCCACTGTTGAGAGGAGCAGGAACCCAGAGATTCCCTCCGCAGTGACAACAGTGGACTAATTTGCCCTAGATTTCCCACTGTTGAGAGGAGCAGGAACCCAGAGATTCCCTCCGCAGTGACAACAGTGGACTAATTGCCCTAAATTTCCCATTGTTGAGAGGAGCAGGAACCCAGAGATTCCCTCCGCAGTGACAACAGTGGACTAATTGCCCTAAATATCCTACTGGTGAGAGGAGCAGGAACCCAGAGATTCCCTCCACAGTGACAACAGTGGACTAATTGCCCTCAATTTCAGCAGCAGCAAGCAGCAGCCAGCAGAAAGCAGCAAGCAACAAGCAGCAGCCAGCAGCAACAAGCAGCAGCCAGCAGCCAGCAGCAGCAAGCAGCAAGCAGCAGCAGCCAGCACGCAGCAGCACGCAGCAGCACGCAGCAGCCAGCACGGAGCAGCACGCAGCAGCAGTCAGCAGCAGACAGCAGCAGCGAGCAGCAAGCAGCAGCCAGCAAGCAGCAGCTAGCAGCAGCCAGCAGTAGCCAGGAGCAGCCAGCAGCAAGCAAGCAAGCAGCAAGCAGCTGCTTGCAGCTGCATACCAGCAGCAGCAAGCAGGTTCCAGCAGCAGGCAGCAGCCAGCAGCAGCTAGCAGCAGCCAGCAGCCAGCAGCCAGCAGCAGCCAGCAGCCAGCAGCCAGCCAGCAGCCAGCCAGCAGCAAGCAGCAGCAAGCAGCAGCAAGCAGCAGCAAGCAGCAGCCAGCAGCAGCAAGCAGCAGCAAGCAGCAGCAAGCAGCAGCCAGCAGCAGCAAGCACCAGCAAGCAGCAGCCAGCAGCAGCCAGCAGCAGCAAGCACCAGCAAGCCGCAGCCAGCAGCAAGCAGCAGCCAGCAAGCAGCACCCAGAAGCAGCCAGCAAGCAGCGGCCAGCAGCAGCCAGCAGCGGCCAGCAGCAGCCAGTCAGCAGCAAGCAGCAGCCAGTCAGAAGCCAGCAGCAGCCAGTCAGCAGCCAGCCAGCAGCCAGCCAGCAGCAGCAGCACCACCACCACCTATGATTAGGTTGCCGCAGCATTCGCGCAGCAGCAGCATTTTTTTTCCTGAACGCCAAGAGGAACGATTCGACAAAAAATGAAAAAACACATCGTAGAAAAATAATAACTGTGGTCACCTGACAACAAGAAGTTCTTGTTTGAGTGTGGCAAAAAAGTACAGTTCGGCCTCCTTATTATGTGCGACAGGATAATATATGTCTTGTTTTCTTTTTTTAGAAGAATTTCTTAAGCGTAAATTTTTGATTGAGGCAGCGGTCGTTTGATTGAGTTTTTTATTGCTTCGTTTGGAGCAGATGCATACTATAAACAGGATGGAACTAAAGTTTTATATGGCTGTTAATACAATATCTGTATTTTATACTATGGCTATTCCTTCTTAGCATTCAGACTTCGAGTGCCTTTCGTGCACATATCACTATCCCATTTCGGATCCCAGCAACGAAAAGGGTGCCCAGAAGAAGCACAGAGTATTGGCTGTTGGGTAGTATTGGGTAGTTCACATTACACCAGACCTTTCGTTCAGCGTAGACACTAGTTCAGCGGAGAATCCCCAGTGACCGGAGCTTTTCCTTATCTTCCTCAGAAGGCCTCCCGTTGTTCGCCGTGCAAAGACAGACGGGTACAGGTTTTGGGTCATCCAACGTGCAACTGGCAAGGATTGTCGAGAGAAGGAAAATCCAGAGAACCGGGCTCGACAAATTGGCCGTATCTCAAAATAACGTGATCGAAGTCCGCGTTGAAAAATAAACTACTGTAAATAAATGTTATCTGGCTGCACGGAAACTGCCAAAGCCCACTTAGACTAACCTGAACATGAAGATGCAAACACCGAACTTTTACTAACCTAATAATCAACTAACTAACGTGCTGTTCCGTCGCGTCCGTTTCATTTATCTCCTATTTCTTAATCTTATTTATTTATTTATGTATTTTTGGAGTAGCAAGCCGACGACCCGTTTGGCTGACCTTTAGCCCGTTTTTTTTTCCTTTTCGTCTAATAAATATATCCCCCTCCCCCGTCGCTGTCGTTGATTGTCGTTGGTTTTCCTCGCTACGCGAACGTGAATTTGGGTTCCGGAAAAGACTGTTGCTCATGGTTACTGTTGCTCATTGCCACAAATAAATAAAATAATAAAGATGAAAATAAAAAAAAATCGATCAATAAAAGAAAGAAATTGATTGATTGATTGATTGATTATGTGTTTAATGGCACAAAGGCAACAAAGGCCATAAGCGCCAAAACCATGGTGAGTGTGTCGGAGATGATTATGGGAAAGATGATGTGAGAGAGAGTGTGAGTGAAAGCTGCAGTTCAAGGCGCCGTTATCCTAAGAAACATTTATATATGTGTAATCCGCTTGCTGGCTGTTTCAACATTACGAACATTACAGGGCTGTCCTGTTGAACGTTACTGGAATGTTTGTGAAGTCGGCCTTCCACTAACCGTAAATACGAGAGATTCTCGTTAGCCTTATGAGACAGTTGACTGAGTAAGCACAAACCCGAAATGGCTGTGATGTTCGTGAATGACAAAGGTCTGTAAATAAGCAGTGGTCTCCCCTCTTTAGCTGAAAAAAAAGCAAGTACAAACAAACAAACAAAAAAGGAGAGGACACTGATTGCCTCATGCTCCATATGCTCGAGTAAAAAATTACAGAAAAAGAGGTGCTAAGGACACGCTGCGACCTTCGAACTCCCTTCGAAAAAACGTATTTCAAATAAACGGCGTCGATCAACCGGCTTTCGATCGAACGGCTTTCGACCAAGCGGTCTTCGGTCCTTCTCCAAACAGAATATCCAGTTATAATGTGATGAGGAAGATGAGATGGACTGTGAACGGTGAACTGTCAAAAACAAGCCTAAACTAACCTAGGACCCGGTTCTAACCGGTCTGGGGACGCTACGTCCAACAAGACGTTACATCCATCGGTGGACGTAACGGCGCATTGGATGCAACGGCTCATTGGCTATAATGGCACGGTATCGATGTACCGACACGTTGGATGCAACCGCACGGTCTTTTGGATGTAAATGCTCGATGGATAAGCGGCTTCAGGTCGTGAACTAATATGGCATTGATATAGTTTTGGAATCAGCCACTCCATAACACATATTTCGCGGCGTATCCTCGGAATGTTTTTGTTTGTTTATTTTCATGATGTCATGTGATGTGACAAAGAAAAAAAAATGGGGATGTGAGTTTCGACGACGTCGAACTGGCTACCCCAGTACTCTTACACAAACACATGATGAGATGATGAAAAATAGAGATGATAATTTTTGTTTTCGTGAGAGTCCGTCAAATTACGATGTTTTATGATTTGATATGTTCACAAGTTACAGACAGAGTTGCTGTCGTGAGAGAATAAATTAGGTCAGGTTCTAAATTACGAGGTTGGTCCACAAGTTGAAATCCTCAAATTTCAAAACATTCACGAAATAATATAGTATTAGGTAAAAAAGGTAAAAGCGCATTAGGTAAAAAAGCTGCTGGTCGTGTGTGTCATGTTCTGCTTGTCGTACGTCGTTGGCCTCGCTGAGGGCGGGCCGCTCGTCACGACCAACGCAACAGCGCGCGTCCTAGGCCGACTTCCAAGGAAACCGTACCGGCCGAACCGAACCGTCCAGGATGGCAAGTCGACGTCCCGTTTGGCTGACCTTTAGCCTGCTTTTTTTTCGTCTAATAAATATATCCCCCTCTCCCAATGCTGTCGTTGGTTGTCGTTGGTTTTCCTTGCTTCGCGAACGTGAATTGAGGTTCCGGGAAAGACTGTTGCTCATTGCGCGGGCGGAAATAATTGTGCAGCGGCCGCTTGATCGATTTTTCTTATTGGTTCACGTGGAGCGTTCATGAAAAACAAAATAAAGAAAATAATAACGATAAAAATAAAAATAAATCGATCAATAAAAGAAAGAAAGAGAAACAACAAATAAAGCTGCTGTTCTAAGTACCGTTATCCTAAGAAACATTTGCTTGTAATCCGCTTGCTGGCTGTTTTAACATTACGGACATTAGAGGGCAGTCCTGTTGAACGTTACTGGAATGTTTGTGAAGTCGGCCTTGCACTAACGTAAATACGAGAGATTCTCGTTAGCTATATGAGACAGTTGACTGAGTAGCACAAACCCGAAATGGCAAAATCGAGGAAATTGACGTTTCATGTCAAGCTAATAAACTCATCTCACTTCTCTATAAGCGCACCGAAAAAAGAAGAGGTTTATTGGTCTCGGTGGTCTCTTACACGGGCCGCGACAATGCTGGCTCGTCTACCCAACGTTCCCCCCCCCCCCCCCGACAATGCTGACTGACGATAATCCCTTTACGAGCAGCTAAGTAAGCTTTTGTTCTGGTCTCCAAGGCCATGCCCTAAGTCCGCTGTCCATGAAAGTAAAGAGGAGAGAGGGAACACTACAGTGCGCGTGCGCGCCGCATGGTCGGCGGATGGATACGGTCAAAATGTTCCGCGCGGTTTTTCCTGTGCTACGGCTAGAGGGCGACACAGAATGACGCGGTTTACGGGCTTTGAGACGGTATTTATCCGTACTCACGTTTCATGCTTTTTTATAAAAACTGAAAGTGGTAGACATATAAATTTGATGTCTATCGATTCCTGAAATATTTACAGAGAAAGTAAATGGAAAGCTTTTTCGAAATTTATATAGCAGTTTAATAAAACCTGTTCAAAGAGGGAGGAGAAAAATTGTGTATTTTTTTCGCATTCGTGACGTCGCCGTAAAATACATACGATATGTATGAGAAATCCTGTAGCCAAATATCTTCATCTCGTCTTCCTCTTTATAGTGAAACCACCCGCGTCAAAATCTGCGCGGTGGTTACCGAGAAAAAGCATAAAGACGGTTCCATAGGAAATACATTGGGACGGAGAGCTGGTATGCCCTCTTAACGACGCACCCTGGCGAACCTTCAGACGAGTCAAGAGATCCAACATTGGTTAAGAGATCCTCCGAGTCGAGAGGCCCATCGGTGGATCTCTTGACGTGGAATCCAGTTACGGCGTAGTCAGCGTTTCAAAAACAAAGGAAGGCTTTGCTAGGCGTTAACTGTGGCCCATTTAGGGACTCAGCGTCAGAGCAGGATTTAAGTCAGTCAGAGCAGTAACTTAAGCAGCAGTTAAGAGCAGTCAGTCAGAGCAGGATTTAAGCAGTCCTTTCATATCTAGGTGGCGCTGCATGTGGGCATTGTATCAGGAAAGGAGGTTTACAATACAATTTTCATTAACTTGTCGGACACTGACAGCAACTGCAATGTTATAAGTGCCAATGCCCCAATCAAGACTCACTTACATTTGATTTTATGAATGAAGTGTGGGTTTCCTTTAAAAGGCTCGGCAGAGCTACGAAGAAAGCTAGACAGGTGAGATCTGAAAGAGAGTTAAGAGTGAGTGACATCGAAAATCCATTTCAACTATACAGTGCTGAACAGACTGGAGGGTAACAAGTGTACCACAGTTACAGTTGACTCTTGCTAGCACAAACCGGCGACCCAAGCGAGCACAGATTTATTAAGGCTAAGCGAATATTTGATATTCGGGAAAAATACAGCAATTACATATTTGACACTAAATTCAAATAGTATTTTGTCAAACACGACGAATATACTTGAGCCGTCGACCACGCACCGTAACGACATGCACATCTGGCAGTTACGGCTTCTACTGGCTTAATCTGGCAGATTTTCGGTTCCAATATATCGGTCACTGGGATAAATCCAATGCAATCCGATACTACATCTGAAACTTTGTGGCAAGCATTTGTTCTGGTTTAGAGCAATAGTTAATAGTCAATAGCAAACTTTTTTGCACCGTGCACCCCTTTTGCCGTTCATCAAAACGTCATTCCCCCATACACTGTGAACTTTTTCACACCTTCAAAGGTGTGCGCTATGAACATTCAACCTGGTTGCGTAACATTGCATCTCCAGGGTGATATTTTACAAAATTTGGAAAGCATTACTAAAGATCAAGTGTCAGTGCAAATCTTGCTTTCATTATGTCTTGGATATCGTAGGTACGAGCTAATGCATATATGCATCGCTAACGATAATCGAGCACGCGCAAGTGTCTACAATACTGTTGAACAACGTTGAGATGTCGCAAGACTGAATTTTTGGAGGACAGACAACACTCGAGTAAAGAAAATTTGTGCGAAACCGTGCTACATTATGATGTTACCAAAATTACACCTAAAAAGGCGTGCGCCATGCACGTTGTTGCACCTTTAAAGGTGTGAAAAGACTTAGAGTGTATTAACTCCAAGGCAATACACGCACAAAAAGAAAAATCTGAAGTATTTTGTTGCTTCTTCAGGGTTTCTTGAAAGCATTGTTAGTGGTGAGCGACCTTCCTGAAACATACTCCTTCCAGTACGGTGCACTCCCAGGGGCGACAATGACATACCATCGAGGCATTCCTGGCAAGGGGGATGTGCTGGGAATGATATACAGCCCCACAATAACGAAACTGCCGGGGAAGGAAGTTTTTTACTTCTCGTGAGAACTTTGCTATTGCAAAAATTCATTTGCATGCAATTCATTTTATTTCTCACCAATCAGGTGTGGAGTAACAGACAAAAAAGCTGTAAAGTACAGCTTGACAAGGGCCCAGCCCCCGTACAGCATACAATCGGTACAACGTAAAAATAAACTAAATCTCTAGAATTAATAATGCATCCAAATAACACATATTGAGCACATGTGCTAAATAAACTAATACGCTAAATAAAACTAATGAATGATTGTACTACATAAACTAACCTTAAACACAAATAATGGCATCAATTACATAGCTGTTAGAGAAAAAAGGAAAAACATATCCAACAGTTAGAATAGCATGCATTGCAGCAAAATAAGTGGACAAAAATGAACAAAATAAGCACGCCCATTACTTTGCAGAACAAAATTAATGAAAATAGTCGCTTATTTTCCTCCACTCGCCTGCACAATACGGACATGGCAGCCGGATAAGCTATCTGTAGCTTTGTTGTCGTGGACGTCAAGGAAAGTCTGGATAACGTCGAAAGCGTCGATCACGTCACGCGAGCTTGCTTGCCTTTCTTGTGCTTTGTTTTCACCATTCTCATCATCACTCTCCTCATTTCCTTTGCGCACACACCATCGATAATGGTGTCGTCGCTGCACTCCTCGTGCACAATGAAGTCTGCGTCCGTCCACAAAAAGTCATCCAGTTCAACAACGTGAAGTGCTCGGCCACGTGACATCACCACACGCCACACTCGGCTTGGGGGAGACTGTCGCCACGGAGCCCATTCCTGCAAACTAATTTTGCCAGGAAATTCGCGGTTTTCGAAGGAAATATTTTTCGTGACAGCTTATGAAGGTAGTATTATCAAGCGGTGAAAACTATATGTTCCAAATGACTTCCATGCTCCTTTAATGAACGTGTCCCGGATACTTGTATTTCAGTATATGCTCCATCCAGTACTGACAGAGGTGCGGTACAGTACTGACGCTCGTTGCAAGGAGTTGCCGAGCTCATGACTGGTGCCAGTGACACATTGCGCCAAATTATGGCTGGAACGTAGTATTATCACTGAAGTATGTACATCAGTGGGGCCTCTTGACTGGAATTTCATACTTGGATACACTGTATGGAGATGGGACGTATCTTGTCCACTAATGAGAGCTTTAACGTGCAATCTGTGTATTTAATGCCTCTGCATGAAGTAGGACAAAGAAAAATACAAGGGAATATAAAATATAATGCGGATGTGCACGAAAATATACACGTCCCATCAATATCCAGATGTCTGAGAGGTGACACTGCGAGGACGTACCTTGGGCGAACAAAAGTTTCTGAAAGCGTAGTTCCCTCAACGTAAAAAAAAAAAGACGTCAACAGGCTATGTACGAAAGTCCATGGGACATCAAAATCTCCACAACAAGAAGATATTGGCGAGATCTCCCCAGGATGTATATTGTTTGCTGGGCACTAGAGCCGTGCACGGGCCCGGGCCCCTGTCTCGGCCCGGGGGCGAAGCTGGGCTTGTTGTTGGCTGTGTGCTCCGGGCCGGGGACGCAGCTAATTCCACACAATGGAGATGCATTAGTTCATATCATCATGCGCTTGCGTTATTCCTGTGCATATTTTGCAAAGACAAGCATTAGGCATGTGATTCGACCCTCTAGAACATTCGGAAAGCCACTTTACATTGCTCCTCACTCCTCACGTATTTCACAATCACTTGCCAAAGATTGGTGAGAGGGGTATGGACTGGGAGAAGGAGTTTGTCAACAGCATCCTCTAGCTCCGCAAAATCTTGACAGTGTAACGATAACGGCCGTGCCCGCGTACATTCTGGATTTAATTTGGTCTGGTGCGGTTATGATGTTAAACCGCCATCACTTGTATGTTTGTCTTCTCTCCTTATAAATTTACAGGTAAATTTGTTTGATATCGGCAGAAACGCGTACGGCGCGGCTGGAGATACTATGCCGGGATCTACTCGCTGGGTTACCAGACCGGGCCAGGCTCTAGTCACTGGGTCACCGGGCGCATAAAAATATGAAGGTCTGGACCCAGGTCGGGCCGAGCCATTTTTCGATGCGCAGGGCTCTACTGGGCACTACCTGAAACTTTCGTTAATGCGGGACTGCATTTTAAAAACTGTTCGCTGTTAAGAGTGGGCGAATGCATTGGACTCTATGGGTATTTGCCGGGGCGCCGGATTACTTTGTTGCTAGGAGAATATCGTTCTTGCGGGCTTTCGTTATTGAGGAGTTTAACTGTACTACTATAGTGCCTAGAAATACTGACACTATATTGTAGGCACTCTAATACTACTGTAGCGTACCCTGCTCAGTGACGGTGATAGTGCCACCATACCAGATTGGTATCCCTATATTCCTATACCTATTACCTATATTCAGGACTCCTTTGCCAACCTTCTCTGGCCCCGCCCACTTCAGCAAGGTTGACCTTACTAAAGCCAATTACCAGATACCCACCCGTGCCTCCCGAGGATGTACCTAAAACAGCAATTACTACCCCATTCGGTCTTTTTGAATTTACCTGGGTGTCCTTTAGTTTACTTAATGCAGCTCCAACAATCGTTAGTAATCAGACGATAGATGACACAATCATCAGCACAGAGACATACTTACGATGTAGATCATTTGGAAGTCGTGAATGTATATGAGAAAGAGACGCGGGGCCAAGGACGGCACACATTGCGTCAGGACAGCCAATGGCAAGCCTGCCTCATCGTCCTGTGCGAGGAGGAAACGTCTTCTTACTTGTATTGTTTTTTGTTCCATGTTTCAGCTGGGTTTCATGTGGAATCTTTCGGTGCTTTAGGGTTTGTGTGAGAGCCAGTAACTCCAGTTGGCTGTGGCATCACGTGGCAGTGCAAGACACTATCGATCGGCACCAAGAATCCCACCGCTGTCTTCTGCGAGGGTCGTTCAATATGGGGTGCCGTGTGATTAGCTTTCATCGCACGTTAAAGAACCCTCAGGTGGGCAAAAGCAATCCACAAGACCGACTCCTGTCGCTTATGATCTCAGCTGTATCGCGACGTAAACACCCAATTATTAATTATTACAAAAATCCCAGCAGATAGGGGTCCCAATTTCAGGGTGGCAGCTATGTTGCCAAGTTTGTTTTTGTCCTAAAGATGATGGCCTTGGCAATAGCCCATTTCTTCATCAGAAAGGACAGTGCTGCCAGATGCTAGATGCAAACGTGTCATTCTTCCCACAAAAAGTCACTGGTTTCCTCATTTATTAAAGGGGCACTAAAATGCAAAAACATCCTGCTCTGAAATGAAAGTCCGTCACCGGGACTGCTCCATTGCATCGCACGCGCAGTATGAGCTAAAAGCACTGCAGCACAAGCTGAAGCGTCGCTTACTGCTTAGTGCCGAAGCAAGAAAGAATGCGGTATACTTTGACTAAGTTCATAACGCAAGTTTCGAATGATGACAGGAAGTAGGAAATTAACGTAACGTGTAACGTAATTTGAAGTGCACTTGTTTTTGCATTTTAGTGCCCCTTTAGTCAACACTGCTTAAGTGGTCGATGACGATAAAATAAACAGACGCCACACAGTGACATGGGTGACGGAGTACATACCTCTCTTGGCATCACCGGAGCAGAAATTTGCAGCATGCAGACCAACTATGCTGACCAACTAACGGTGGAGCCCTGTTGCCGACTGAGAGTTGCACAACGGAATCACAGTACTGGTCCACTATTTCATAGAGCTTTTGTTGAGGGTCGACACTGGTGATTCGAAGCAAACTCTTAAAAGATCTGAAGCGAGATAGAAATTAAAGTAAGACACGAGAGATAAGCTGAATGTGTACGCAAAACTTTCAACTGACCAAAACCTCAAATCAACTTGAATAATGCTATATAGTCAAATACAGGCAGGCCCCCCGATTCTCATGATTTGATTTATTAATGCGTCAGCATTAGGAGTGTCAAAATGGTAAAATCTGTGTGTGTGTGCCCGCGTGTGAGATGGTGATGCCTCACTGAGGCAGAAGTATAAGTGAACATGTAAAGGGCATATAAGAGGGTAAATGTAAATAGAGGTAAGTTATTGGAAATTTAAGTAATCGAAGGTAATTAAGAGGGGAAGAGTAATTTAAGGTAACGAACGGTAATTAAAGCAAGAATAGGTAATGAATGTAAGATATACGTAAATAAGAGAAGGATTAAATGAAATTAATTATTGGATAATAATATATGAAATCAATTAATGGAATGGATAATTGAGAGTAATTAGTAAATGTAATTAATGGTAATTGAGGAGTAATTAAAGCAAGTAAACGGAATTAAAGATTACCTTAGGTAGCCTCGGTTACCTTTGGTAATTAAAGAGTAATTACAGGGTAACTGAAAGTAACTGAGGTTCATTAAAGGCTAATTAAATGGACTTAGATATAGTAACTGAAAGTGTTGAACCGGAAGTCAAGTGTACACTGGAGGTGGACAACCGGAAGTCAGGTTAGACAAGTGGATACTAGAAGTCATGTATAGACGGTAAGTGGACAACCAGAAGTCACGTTTTTTTTCGGAAGTGAACCGGAAGTTGGGTTTAGACCACGACCTACTCTATAAAAACATGACCATGACACTTGCGCCTCTCTCCAGCGCCGGAGAAAATGTTTCTCTTAGTGGCCGCAGCAAGGTCGTGGCGCCACAAGTAACCCCCACAGCAGATGCGCTCCACGTGTTGATACGGTAGTTTTCGTTCCTGACTTGGATGCCGTTTTCTACCGTGTGAAGTTCTGGTTAGTCGCACGTCGTCCATTGAGTGGTTTGTGATGGCGTACTGCACCGTCCCACTCTGCAAGTCGAAGCAAGGAGTGTCGGACCCGAGTATTTCGTACCGCGAAAGGCCCTGAAGGTGTCGAGTGTATGTGCAACGTGATTGTAATGAAAAAGCAAAGTAGATGTGGTGATATTTCTGCCAAATAGTCAGCAGACAAAATTAAATGAAATAAAATGAAGTGTCTGTTCAGTTATGTGTGCTGTGTTCTTATTAAAAGTTTGAATTAAGACCAACTAAAACTGCACGCTGTCCAGTAGTGACAATGAAATGACAGCTAACATACTCATTCGCAGAGTCAAGTAACTACGGGTCCCACGCATAAATTTTGGAGCACGATCGCCCATGGCAATATCCACGTACATCAATTGCTACATCGTTTGTGGCGCTATATGGCCGCTTTTGCGGCACTTTTTTGTGCCGCTTTTGTGCTTTGTGGCGCTTTTCCGCCACAAAGCGCACAAGCACTCATCTGGAATTCAACTTCGTATTATCATCGGTTGAAGCACAGTGTGAAGCGATGAATGTTCTACCAAGGATCAAGTATATTCGTCAAATGGGGGCCCACGGTATACCACACATCCTGTACAAGCACTGTCCCAAGCAAGGCGGCTCTAGACGCGAAAATTCATGTATTTTGCGTAAAGTAGAACTAACTTGCGTTAAGCACACATTACACGTTTTTCGCATCAGGATACACGAAGACAACGCGTAGACACACGCACAAAACAATGCTAATAAACATTGCCGATATTACAGCAGCCGTCTCCCCTTCGCGTGTGAGGTGTGCACGTGGTGCCCCTAGCGAACATGTTGAGCGCGAAACCGGTTTTCCCCCGCTTCGGGCCGCGGACAGCGGACCCATAGGGGAATCGGCGAGTGTCATGGTCGTGTTTGTATAAAGTAGGTCGTGGTTTAGACCGAATGTGGATACCCGGAAGTAAAGTATGGACTGAAAAAATTGCCCAATGATAACGCATTTCTCTCGCATTTACTGTTAACTAAATCGTCACTGAATTTCTGCTCCTCCCCCAAGCATTCAAATTGATGTAGACAAGAATAGCACCCACTGCAATCACTTCCTAGGTGACGGGAGTAGGCACATGCATACTACCCAATGCATCGATTCCAGTTTCGGTTTCACAGTTGCCTGCATAGCATGTTCTTCAAATTCCTAGTGGTGTTACTGTGGCATGCCAAAGGCGCCGAAGAGGCATGTCCAAAGGTAGCTGCCCAATGGCTACTTTTAAAAGTACTAATGCGTACAGAAACATGCGTATGAAACACATACAGTAATATCTGGCACCACTTCACCAGCCTACTTGGCCAAGATTCTCTTTCAAAAGCAACTTGCATACCAAATGGATTGGGACACTTTGATAGATGTACAGTAGACTTCCCGCTGAGCCGAACTCGCTTACCCCGAATTCTCGGATATGCTGAACAGAGTTAAAACTTCGGACATTAATAGAGATATGACAAATAACAGACGAAACTCTGGATCATCGGAACATAATGAACCCTGAAAAAAAAATAGTTGTCGTGTTGCGACATGGCAGGAATGAGGCAGGATGTAACTAAGCATGTTCGCACTTGTCCCGTATGCCAGAGAACATAACCTCGTGGTGGTTTACCCCCTGGGCGCTTACAGCCTATTCAGAGCAATAAGCCCTGGCAGATAGTCGCTTGTGAGTGTGATGGGACCGTTTTCCACGTAGTCCTAGAGGGTAAACCAGTATTTGTTTGTGGTTACTGATCACTTCACGAAATGGGTTGAGCTGTTTCCTTGCGCTGTCTTCTTGCGCTTCTTTGCGCTGTCTAGGCATTCAGCACAAGACGACTTTCCCATATCACACTCAGGCTAACATTACCGAACGTGTTAATTGGAACCTGAAATGATGTTGGTTGCTTTCACTAGTCAGCACCACCGTGATTGGGATCTTCGCCTGGCTGACCTGGCTGAACAGATCTACAGGCTTCACCCCGGCGTTCCTGAACTTGGGACGAGAGGCACCTTTTCCAGTGGAGAATGCTCTGGGCCTCCGGGATTGTCAGTACTCGGCCTCCTTATTCAGGTTTGCTGAGGACCTTCGGAGTCAACTGGACGATGCAGCCCGGACGGCTCGGGAGACCCTGGACGTCGCACGGTTGGACCAGGCTCGCTCATACAACCAAGGACGACGGAACCTCACCTACAGCGTCGGTGACCTCGTCCTTCGACGAACTTACCCGCTAAGTGGATGCGGGCACGCGGCTTTGCAGCTTCACTTGCAGATAGGTGGGATGGCCCCTTCGAGGTAAGTGCGTGCTCCTCCGGCCTCACTTACAGGCTTCGTCGCTATGACACTGGCAAAGAAACTGGGCCAGTGCACATCTCGGACCTGAAACCTTACCACCTCCAAGACCCGAGAGCGGAGACTCTGACTTTCCGCCTCCTCAACACCTGGACCCGGATCCCGCTACCGGACCAGCTTCCAGTCGCTACAACTTGCGTCCCCGCAGGCGGCGCACGTAGTAGCCACTATCTCGGTCACTAGGACCTAGTGCTCACGATTTATGTGATATTAGTGTGATTTCTGTTTCGCAATTTCCACAAAGCCATTTTGGTGAAGAGCCCTTTCGAGCTCTCACGATGTGTAGATAACCTCTCACCGTATTCCCTTTTTCTCCTCTCGGCAGATACCATGCCGAGACCACGCCGACAGAGGACGGGCGAGCCCCGACGGAGCCGCCAAGAGAATGGAGGACGCTCCCGAGCCAGGTCGCCCGCGGAGAGAACGTCTCCCCTTCCGCAGTAACGATCGGCAGCAACGTGGACGGTCGTCCACAACGGACGACCAGTTGGCTGGGCTTAGCACAGCCGGTGGGCCGCCCAAGCTCGCCCCTTCCGAGGATCCGACCCTTTGAGGTCCGTCTGAATGGGGATGAGCCGTCATCGTCATCCGCCTCGGGTATGTATCTGAACAGGATGCCATCCTCGCTCAGCAGATAGGAGTCGTGCCGTCCGTCAGTTGTACCGGTGCCTGCCGAGCCTGCTCAGCTAACCATTTGAGACACCCGCTAACAAAGGCCGTCCGCTCTCTGAGCGTGTAGGAGCTGCTAGGAGCTAGGATCCGTCTAGTGAGAGTTGTGGGAACCAAGGTCCCCACAACTCTCACTAGACGGAACGCGGTTAAGCAGAAATCACGGATAAATAGAAACGATGAAGTCACCTTTGGTTGGTTTCCTACATATGCGATGATGAAAATCTTCGGATAATTGAAAAGACCTGTTTTGTGTATCCATGAAGAAGACCGAGAGACACGGACACAGAAGACGACACACGTAGGTTCTCAGAGAACCTACGTGTGTCGCCTTCTGTGTCGTGTCTCACGGTCTTCTTCATGGATCTATACCAGCTAGCCTGCACCCTTTCCCTTGTTTCTTTACTGTTTTGTGTAGTTCGGATAAACTTAACAAAGTGACGGTACAGAGATACCGGCGAACATGCAAGATTACCATTCACGTCTCACGACCTGGGAATAAGCCATAGCCAGTAGAACCCAATCCGTTTATCACTCGTACAATGTTAGGCTCAGCTCGCGTCCACGTGTGTCTTCACGAAGCCTTCACAGCCATATAAAGCGCTTTCGCTTGCATCAATCTTGCTGATAAATCGAGGACATGATTGCGAGAGCAACTCAAAAGTAGAAACTGAAATCTGATATGCCAAAGTCAACGTTGTCGTCATAGCAGGCCGCACACTGAATGAGGATGTGAACCATATCACATGATATGGACAGGTAATATGGGTATAAGAGGATGCACAGTTTTTTCAAGCCTCTGGCATACATGCATATTTTGTCAATACAAAATCGTAATATGCGAAGAGAACAGCCATTAACTCATTTTTTTTCCTAGCTACCTACAGTAGTGGAAATTTATCATCTTAAAATAAAGTTGCGTTCCGTGAAATCTGTGTACTTTGCTTATGTCGAAAAGGGAAAAGAAAAAGACACACTGTCAAGGTATCCGCGAAGAGGGAATCACACACGTAACATGAAAAACGGTTAGGAGCAACTAAGATTTATAAATAACTAAGATAACTAAGTGCTTCTAACCATTTTTCATGTTACTTTGCCTAAATGAAACTTCCGATAAATGGAACAAGATTCCCTTTCCCTCGGAATTTCATTTAAGAGGAATCCGCTGTATTCCCCACTCAAAGATAGGCATATTGAAATATAACTTCTTGCAAGACATCTGAAGCGGTGGGAGGCATTCTGACTTGGTCGCGTGCAAGTAAACTCCAACTTTACACACGCACTCATCTACGTGTGCGTCATGTCGGGAATGGTGAAGTCCATTTGTGCCGTAAAAGCAGTACGAAACATCGGTCACATCGGGGGTACATTTTCCTGCCGCATTTCTGGCACTCAGGACATGATAAATCCCAATAACCGTGCAAGTCTCAAGTGAGACCAGTACGAGTACATAATCGAGCAAGTCTACCAAGTAGCGGTCCGAACTATTCACCACGGGAATAGACGTTGGTTCTGTGGGGCGTTTGACAGTGCCAGCAGTTTTGTCCGTAGAGTAGGAAAGAGTCTGAATTATTACTAGGCTGCAGTTCCAAATCCACAAAATAACACTGTAGGTAGAGCCTGAAGTATTCGGGAAATATTTTTTTTTCAAATTCGAGGGGTAAAAATCGGGTAAATAAACACGCGCTCGAAATTCAAGCAAATTGGGGCGGAAAAACAAAAACTTCCTGTATGCTAAATTCAGGAAGAAACTGGGCTCACTTACTCAAAAGCTATCTGTACTGGTTCGGTAGAAACACTGATGTAATCGTATTTGCTGCTAAACGGGTTTGTGTGCATTCCTACGGACGTCTCAGTGAGGGCAGTTTGCCGGGTAAAAATCGGGTTTCACCCTGAAGAGGCAACCTGCAATTCGGGGTGCAAATTCGGAGAATCGGGTTAAACCCAGAAACTTCTAACTCTAACTATAAGTAACATAACAGCACAGTTGTTGTCAATAACATACCCGATCCTGTCTTGCAAGGGCTGGGTACCTTTCTAGAATCCCACCTACCGATGGGTTCTGCTCTCGTAACCACAATCGCCTGCTTTCAAATGTTGTCTTCATAGACTCAGATGCCCTTTCCATGTCTGGACAGACCTTCTTCAATTCACTGTCCATCCACTCGATGTGACCAGCAATACAAAAATCAGACTCTGGTGCCGTAATAACTTCTGGATGCTGCAACGATAACCGAGTGAGAATTATAAACATGGGCACAAAATATCCAGTCTACAGGGAAGGCACTGCTACAGTGGCTAATGTGTACAGTGTCTTTCTGCAATTTACTGCACATCTTCACTCTTCGGAGGAATGATCATGTTTGTGTTAAGTTTTACGTATTTCTGCGCTGTGCATGGCTATTGGTTTTGTAAATTAAAAAAAAGCTGTTCCCTGTTACCACATCGAGTCGCAACAATTCAGAAATTGGAGATATCATCTGTTACCAAAATGACAGTGATTAGCAGCGAATTAGCTGCGAATAGCGAAATTTCTATTGCGAATAGCTTAAGAATATTTCGCTTGCACCGCGAATCGAATCCGAAGGTTTCCTTCAGATGGCGAATCAAATTCGAGTAATCAGAAAAAGCCCAATTCGAATAATTCTGAATACCTCATGGTGAAATATTTTGTGGTGTTGTGCTCATTCAATGATGTTCTGCTCCAAACTTGTGAGAGTTTTCACCCAGCGTAACATATCATAAGAGAAGGATCCAGAAGGGTCCCTCTGTGTTGTGTATGGTAGGCTGCATTAGTGGGATTAACTTCATTAAGAGTTCGTCAACATGTTCCATGCAGCCTGCTTCATGTGCATCTCCTCATTTCTATGTTCGCATTGTAGATTTGCCGCACTCTTTTTAGAAACTGCACATATTTCCATCTGTTAGTGAATATGCTCCAAAGGCCAGGAGGTGTCATGTTTATTGGTAAAAGAACTCAGACTGCCACTACAACATAAAGAAAAACTAAAAGTTTGACGTTTCTGGAACAGTACTGGTCTTGGCTGAAATGCTTACTTATCTATTAACTATAGGTAGCAGTCCGCACAGGCCCAAGCAGCACAATGTACTGAAAGTCGAGTGCAATAGGGGTGGATAGGTAGGTGGAAGGCCTTCAACAGACTTGTGAAACTAAATAACGTTGAGAAGACACATACCGTCCACCCCTATTGCACTCGACTTTCAGTACATTGTGCTCCTTGGGGGGCCAAGGTGCTTGTTGACAGAATTGCTTATCTTTTTGATGAACCAAGATTCAATTTGTTTACGCACTTCCCATCGCTCTTCACGGGCTAAAATGTCAAGGTTACCTAGGTCAACTTTGTGTCCGGTTAGCCGCACGTGGTCACATGGTTCAGTTGGATCTTTGGTCGATTTGGTCCCATCTATGTTCCTTCGTTCTTGTGCTTGTTTTTTGTCTTGTTGCACTGGCAGAGACGGCTGGCCATTTTTCGCAGCGTGTCTGGTAAACAACACCAGGTTCGTTGTCAAGGGTTGTCTTGTCATTTGGATGGCTCAGACGAGCTTCTAAGTGTCCTCTCTGGCTCAAAACTTGTTCTTACGTTCGATTGTGATAAAATTCGTCGTATAGGTTGGAAACCCCTTTTATACGAGGAATTGAGACGTAGGAACTTTCTGGCGCTTGCTGCGTTTCTTTTTTGTCTTCCCGTTGGCCTCCGGTGGAAGGTGTCGTTGATGAAAGTCTCGGGGTAACACTTGGGTCGTAAATTGTACTCTATAATTTCCAGTTCTTTCGTTTCTTCTTTGTGGGTAGACGAATGTTCAAAGATGGATCACGGATCGGACCACGGACCGTTTATGTTCCAAAGGGCGGTCTGATCTGTAGTGGAGGACTTGACCCGAGTCACAGGGTTTCCTGTATACTGACGTGCATATAGTACCATCCGGGTTCCCGTGAATCATGACGTCTAAGAAGGGGATGTTTCCCTACGAGTCGTGGTCATAGGTTGCAGGGGTGGACGTTGTTGTGAAAGTCTGAGAAGGTGTCGGCGTAATTCTTCTTAATGATGATAAACGTATCGTCCACATATTGTCGATAAAAAGACCCTCTCGGTCCAGCTTCCGAAAGGGCAAGTAATGGTGTGAAGCCGACTTGCTGAACTGAGCCGTAGACCAAAAGAACAATGGCGGCAACGTGAAGTGGGCTTCACCTGACTCTGGAGTGTAATGAGGCGAAGCAGACTTGCAAAATGGAGACAGCAAAACCTCGCTTCAATAATATACGAAAGTTTTGAATACTGAAACTAGGTTGCAGATAGCATAAGATATTAAATTCGTATCCGAAATATTCGTACACCTCTAGTGACTAGCGTAGGTTGTTGGGTGAAAAATACGGGAGAAAAGGGGGAAAAAATAGGTAGGGGAAAAAAGCAGTAGCTGACGACAAACTGAGAGGTGCCTTCAACATGTATTTACCAACGTGGTCATTCCACACTGATTCCCGAATGCAGAGTAAATCTTCTAGTACAGCGATCCATTTGGACAAAGTCTGGACTACTTCAAACATGTACAGCATGGTACTGAGCACTGACTGAGAGCACCACGACTCCAGAATGTTGAACGTGTTGAAAAGAACTGAAAAGAACTTGTTCAAGTGTCACAACCCTTTTAAGGTCGTGACACTTCAATGAGTGCTGTTAACTGCAGCATGCATGCATTGTATGCACACTAGAGTATTGAGGTTTTTTTTTCTACCTGTCATACTTGGTAAGATATAAGTCTCAAACATATGCACCAGTCAAGCTCTGACGTCACAGCTTTCACAATTTACATTGGTAGTTGTAAGAATGTGACCTTCCTCACTGGCAGAGACAGCTGCCATGATGTCAGAGCTGCAAAAGTTTTTGCAGCGCCAGTTTTCTCCACATAGTTTAGTGTAACACTCAGTGTTGTAGAACTTTGCAATGCAAGTTCACAGCGATGTAAATAACTGCATTTTATATACACGTATATACACGTTATATATGTATATCCGGAATCAGTTGAGACCAAACGTCGCAACTCCTTTAAACTACCCTACTACTATATAATATTGCTGGTCACTCAATAATAAATTATTTTGTGCCAACCTTATGTGACACCTTCCGACTTTGCAGATCCAGTACATCTTTATTCGACGCTGGCTGCCATGATCGATATTTGAATGTGATCACTTCTCCATGCAGCTGACTATAAACAACAACAAATTTATTACGAGAAGATGAATGGGGTGTTCATCGCCAGAGGCGATACTCTACCCCATTGTGGGGTGGGGATGTGGGGAGTGGAAGAATGAGCCCCTTCACAATAAGGATCGAAGTCCTATGGTGTCCAGAAGAGCTTTGAGGGCAGGGTGTTTGTGGGGACTATCAACAAGGTTCCCCATACACCCATCAATTTTAAACTGATTTGGATTTATCCAAAAAGCTAATTATGGGTTCCAGTAGCTGAGAGCTCGGCAAGGACGGCCATGCCCTGATGCCTAGCTGGACGAGGTTAATTTCCTTTTGCGTTGAGATTGCCCCACGTTGTATGGGACCAGCCCTCGCAACAAGGAACAGCGGCCCAGTTGATCTAAATGAATTATGCAGCAAGCCTTAAAAAAAACTGCAAAGCATTTGTGTAATGTGCAAAATTCGGTCCTTGCCATGAAGCAGCTCGACATAGGAGCCACTGAATAGGGTACCTTACTCAGTTAGTAGGGTGTTTACTATGTTACCCAATTCAATATGAGCACATCCTGAGTTCATTTCGACCACTTACCAGGTCTCCCCTGAAAATTTCCAGCTCCGAGATAAATAATTGAGGGTTGACGCGAGACAACTGAGATGATCAGCGACGCCACAGCAATCGATCTGTAGATTGCTTTTGTCCACCTAAGGGTTATTTAACGGGCGATGAAAGTTCATCACACGGCACCCCGTATTTAACGTCCCTCGCAAAAGACGGCGTGTCTAAGCAACTTGTACCCTGCCACCAAGTTGCTGGCGTTGACGGCCGGGTTCGAACCCGCGATCTCTGGATCAGAAGGCGAACACGCTACCGACTGAGCCACCGAGGCCGGTTCCAACTCCTAGAGAAGGATGTACTAAACCTTTTTCTCTGAATCATGCTCCCAGTCCAAACTAAAAGCGGACAAAAAGGAGTACAGATAACACCCAAACTGCGTTCCTGAAAGGGCACATATTGGTGCAACACAGGCAGTAAATTGGAATGGAAGGGACAAGGTGAAGGGATATCCTGATTTCAGAATGTTCACATCGAAAGGGGATCACACAGACATTGTTGTCTGCAAGTGAGGCCAGATAACCGCTTTTGTGCAATGCAGCTTCTCATTCATTCTGTGAGTATTATGTGACGACTCTCAGTCATCTTTTTCTCTCAAAGTGCCGGATATTACTTCAGTTGAAGAAAAGAAACTATGAAAAACTTTCAATTATCGGGCATCCTCTGAATATAACTGAATAACTAAGCTCCGAAAAACTGGAACCGCGACTATGCAGTCTCAACTGTATCTTGAATGAATAGTGAAAACAGAACTCTCCATGGTTACAATATTGGCGCCATAGAAGTTGTAGGCACACAGCATGAACGAAAATCAATTTTTTTAATGGACGTCGATTTGACAACATGTGTGCTGTCTATCGCATCCTCCAAACACCTCAGTATTACAGCACACACCAACGGAAGCCGATGGAACCCAGACTGTGACAAACCTGTCTACTAGCATTGTACATGTAGAACCCCCCCCCCCCCACAACCACTGCAAAGTTACTTCACTGCCCAGAAGGATTTATGGCAATGTTAACCCTGTACCACATGTAAAGTTTGTCGAACCGTAGCACAAAGAAAGTTGAACTCACATTAGAGTCTCTGCAGAAGCGCTTCGCGTTAGGTGACTGCGCAATAACTCTTTTACCGTACTTCATCTTGTGGGCCTTGACGTCTTCTATGGTGTGTATTTTTCTCCTCTCGTACTTCGCTTTGAATCGAAGTCATGCCCGCTGCACGAGTCCTGCAGCAGATTCCAAGGATCCAACATCAATGGTTACAATTTGATTTGTACATAAAATGTGTATTCACGAGAGCAGCATTACTCAGAATATTCTGCGGGGATGCGCAAAACACCATAGATGTCCTCGCTTCCTGCTGCGTCATGTCTTTTTGTGCTCTTCTAACGATGGCGAACACTACTCAGCTCAGCGACAAGACTTATTCCCTGGCAGACAGCACAGCCAAAGGTGTCGTCTGCTATCTGCGCAGGATGCCACTCCCTATACAATTGAACCTGGTTAATATGAGTAAAACCTCGTCAATGCAACATCCCTCTTTATGACCCTTTTTCTCGGGTACCTTTTCCTCGCAATAACTTCCGCATGTACGTAATTCCTGTTCGTTAATATGACATTTCATTTATATGACAATGACTGGTATTTTCCACATAACTAGGGTCGAACACGTGTACTTTACCCTCATTACTGTGACTATTGGTCATTGAACCGGCAGTTCTCCCTACCTATAACGGCCAAAACGCGGGCCCGTGTTCGGTGTGATTTATGATGCCCCTGTCTGACATGCTTACAAGCAGGGATTCAAAACTGGAATGTAACCGAGAACCGCTTGGTACCCACATTTTTTCAATAACTGTAACCGGAAGGTAACCATAATTTACCATGGACAATTAACTGAAACCATAACCTAAACCGCAAAATGTGATTTCAGTTCAGTTCATATGAATCAGTTCAAGCGTGAACGCGAACAACTTTGGATGTGATATTTGAATCGCTTTACAACTGTGATTAGTGGTGCAGTATGTGCTTCTATTCAAGTGAGATCTCTTCGCTGTGTGTTTTTCATTCAGAGGTTTTAGACAGCATACGCGCTTGGACCCATAATCGGATGACATATATTGCGTACGCCCCTAAGAGTTATGAACTGTATTATCGTGATCATTGGAGATACACAGCGCTGCACACTGGTTGTTTCCGCATCTGTTTGCTCAACTGCTGAACGCACACAGTTTTTCTCGACTTGTAGCTTGTTACAGCACGAGCGAAATTAATGTGCACAAGATAACAGACATCGCAACAAATTATTTTGCGGGGAATGTCGCAAACAGTGAAAGAGTGTCCAAGACAAGAACTGTACTACTACTCTTTCACAGACAGCGATTCTCTTTCTTCGAACTCGCAGATGGCATTGCACCTCTCTTTCGTAGCGCAACAGATGAATACATTTATTTTTATCCGTTTGCAGTTCGTGGCTCATTTTGTGAGATCCATGCAGCCTGTAGATACATCCTTAAGAAAACTAAAAAAAAAAAAAGAAGAAGCACGGGTTCAAGTGTTTGGCAACCGGTAACTGCAATTATTAAAACGGCGA
This sequence comes from Ornithodoros turicata, assembly GCF_037126465.1. Taxonomy (NCBI): domain Eukaryota; kingdom Metazoa; phylum Arthropoda; class Arachnida; order Ixodida; family Argasidae; genus Ornithodoros; species Ornithodoros turicata. The sequence continues at coordinate 68,385 of NW_026999405.1, forward strand.
ATCCTGTAACCGTAACTGCTTTCAGAATTCTGACACTGAACCTTAACCGTAACCAAACCGATATTCATTTCAGTTTCAGTCCCTGCTTACAAGAGCTCGGTCCCTGGTCGCATGGTCATAGTGACCAGCTGTAGTCATACGGCGTTCATCGACCGTGTCGCAAAAGCGCTAAAGAACAGCGCTGATTGGCGGAATGAAGGAGCGGATACATGTGCGTCACATTCAAGAGCGACCGTGCGCCCACCAGGATCTCGCAGACTCCGACATTTTCAAGGAATAAAGCGTTATATATTCTTTTAAAATGCTTCATTATTCATCTTTTCATACCAGTTTACGTAATTCTCTGCTTTTTGAAGCTTAGTAAAGGGCATGGTACAACTCGTAACACAATTAATATGACAATTTGTTCTGTGACCAAAATCCAAGGGAAGGGCTGTAATCATATTAACGGGTTTGACATGAGATACTGAGGAACTTCCGCCCTGTGAGCAGCGTTTCGCCTTTTCTTCTGCTACGGTATATCCGTGGGAACGCTGCTCGTGTGAATGCACAGTAAGCATCGGAGTTATTTCCTGGAATATGTCCCCAAATTATTAAGCTTGTCCTTTACGAGCTAAAAACAATTAGTGAGAGAGAGAGAGAGATTATGGTTTTAATGGCACAAAGGCAACAAAGGCCATAGAGCGCTAAAAATACGGTGAGTGTGTGAGAGATGTTTATGGGAGAGATGAGAGTGGGATGTGAGAGAGTGTGGTAGTTAAAAGCTATCTACAGGTATGAGCGATGAGATGGACCAGGATAAGAAAGAGGAGGGTGAACAGGCTAACGTGCTTGGCGGACGATAACAAGTGAGTATCTACAAGTGTGAGCGATGAGGTGATCCAGGATGAGATGTTTACATGAGGAGTTCGGTGATACTGGATAAAAGCGGAGCAATACTTAACATCTACATCTGACTATGTAATCCACACATGGTCAAAAATTGGATGACATTATCAAACGGCACAAGAGGAGTGTCACCCAGTAGAAGGGCTGGGTGGAGTGGGACATGGTATCTGTAGAATGCGGTGAAATAATGTTGGCGTTGGTGTTCGAAGTGAGGGCAGGATGCCAGTACGTGCAAGACAGTCAAGCTGTCACCGCAGTGCGCACAAGCTGGCGGATCCTGACCTCTCAGTAGGTAGTGATGCGTGAGCCATGTGTGCCCAATCCTCAATCTCGCGTAAAGAACTTCGGATGATCTGTTGATGTGTTCAGTCCGATGCGGGGGGGAAACGTGTGGCTGTGTGAGGTGTAGCTTGTTATTTTCTTCCATGTCCCACTCCTGCTGCCACTGTGTGTAGACAGCTCTCTTTAACACTGGCAGAATGTCTTGGTATGGTAGTCCTAGAGCTGACTCCTCTTGTGCCAACGCTCGCCGAGCCTCACGGTCGGCGCGTTCATTCCCCGGGATCCCAGTGTTGCTGGGGACCCAGCATAGACAGACCGAAAAGCCTCGAAACAAAGTTGGGTCGCAAGCGCTCGTACCCGCTTGACGAGGTGATTCTTGCTGTCATAGCATGAAAGCAGCGCACGCACAGAGCTTAGCGAATCGGAATAAATTACTGAATTTTGAAGGTCGTTTTGTTGAATGTGCCGCAGAGCCCGGAGAATCGCGTAAAGCTCTGCGGTGAAAACTGTGGCCTTCGTGTTGAGGCGTGCCGTCATAATAGAATCACCTTCAAAGGCAACGGCCTCCACACCATTGCTTACTTTGGTCCCATCAGTGTAGATTGCATGGTGGTTTCCGAAGTTACGGTGAATCTCCAGGAATTCCTGGAGAATGACAGTGTGTGCAGAGGATTGTTTGTCAAACTGTGTCATTTTTAAATTGGATTGTATGAGATGTCTCTGTCAAGGCGCAGCATCGAGGACTGCCTGCTGCAGGGGAACGCCAAATGGACTGGATCCCAGACGGGAACTCGCCGCCTGCACGCGAAGCGGAAACGAGGGTACAACAGAGGGCTTTGCAAGGAAGAGTCGCTCCAGAGCGGGGTTCACAACTGGGTCATCGCCCTGGCACCTGTACTTTAGCGCAGCCTTCACATATTCAAATTGTCTCCGTCTCTCGAGCGACCATTCATTGCCCTCAACATACAAACTCTTCACAGGGGACGTCCGGAAGGCACCGGTGGCGAGTCGGATGGCGAATTAGTACAGCTTGGAAGAAAAGTTTACGGAACATGGTATTAGCGTATTCTTTCATCGGATCGGCCTCCTGCTCGATATCAGGAAGAGTTTGAATAAGAAACGGTGACTGACTATTCTGTCCAGCTCTCAGTGTGTGTGTGTCTGCTCCTGCTTGCTCCTAGGGTGTTGCCCCAATGGAGAAATGAGACACCCCGGTGTTCTGTAAACTTTTGTCTCAAGATGTACTATGGAGACTATTATTCAAGAATCAGACATTCAGTCTTGGCTAGACTAAGCCACAAGTAACTTGTATTTGTAACAAGTTGCCACTTCTGCTGAAAGTTGCTGCAAGTTACTCAGGTAAGTTCTGTACATTTCCTACGCATCAATCTTCAAGCAACGTGTTTTGTTTCTTCTTACATTCTTAAGAAATATGTGTAGCAGGAAATCTCCAGCCCTTAAGCCCTTAAGTGGTCTTAATGGTTTTAAAAGGATGTGTTCGACTCAGTACAAACGAGCCTAAAGAAGCGTATTGACAGACAGACAGCATATGGGAGTGCTGGATCAAAAACAAATGGCTATCATGGCTACGCTTGTTACATGACAAACAAATGCATGTACATAAATATGCTTACATCCACAAAATTACATAGATACACAAAAACAAATTTAGTATGTAACATTAATGGCCCAACTTTTTCTACAATTATTAAAAAAAATACGAGCAACTGAAGGCTTCCCATGCTGAAGTTAGGGAGTAATATTCTGGTTAATGATTAGTATACAAATGATATATCTTACATATCCAACAGCGTCACGGAGCTGGCCATAACGCAGCACCAGTAGACGAGCTGCTTCACCATACAGATTCCCAGGGTACCTTCAGTGCCAGAAAAAGTACATGCAACAGAAATATGTGTCCCAATGGCAATGGCACCTGTTTGCTTCCTCAGAATCCAATGACACAGAGTCCATGACAGAATATCTATTTCATGACATGTATGCAAAGGTTTAAACACTGCAGAATATGAAGTAACATATTTCAGTTTCTTCTATGCACCTGTAATATAGATTAATGGGCGAGCTCTTTACATCCCCCACTTCACAGCAATGAAAGATAACGCAAGATAGCACAATGAATAGAGCCTGAAGTTTTCGGGAAATATTTTTTCCTGAATTCAGGGTGCAAAAATCGGGTAAATAAATATGTGCACTAAATTCATGCAAATTCGGGTGAAAAACCTTCCAGTACACTAAATTCGGGAAGAAGTCGGGCTCAGTTACTCAAGCTAACTGTACTGAGGAAAGTCACTGAAAAGGTTAGTCAGCTGTAGGACTCGAACGTAGGAATCTTCTGGATTGCCTGTACTGCCTGGAACTGTACTGGTTTCGTACAAACGGTGATTGAACTGTGATGGAAACAGAGCCGTGTTTGGCAGCAACGAATGGGGTCCCCAGGAGGCAAAGATTGGTGGCATCCAATTAGACAGCAGGAGAAGCATGCGCATGCCTATCGTGGCCGCGTGAATTTGGAGCAGGTCCGATCGTAGCGTTCTGTATATTAGCGGCATGATGCGTGCTGGCGCATTTTCCAATACAGATTTACTGGACTGTAGCACAGAACAGTTCTACCAAATGTTCCACCGACAGCATTTTTCTTCACGTCCTTCGGACAGCGACGCCAGCCCACTCCTCAACACGCACTATGTTTTTAACCGGGACTTCTTCGTGGCATTTCACGCGCAGCATGGACTAAACACGTCGATGCACAAGATGAAACGACGTTCATTGCTTAGCACCGACGCAAGAAAAAGTCAGGAATAATTTCGATTGTACTTCTGTAATGGAATCAACGCTTTAAATTATGATAACAACGTCCAAATTGATATAGCGTGTAACGCAATATGGAGTGAACTTGTTTTTGCATTTTAGTGCCCCTTTAACCTTTTTTTTCCTCGCCACCACCAGTAGTGGAAACTGATTATCTCGAACAATAAAGTTGCATTTCATGAAATCTGCATACTTTGCGGCAAAGCTTCCGACAAAGCTTCCAACAAACGGAACAACTTTTCCATTCCCTTGGAGTTACATTTAAGAGGAGACCACAGTAAACGTAACATGAGGTACTTACGAGGTACTTCCAGTGTATAAGGGTACATACAGGGTATACTGGCTTATGTCACGATTGAGCCACAGCACAGTCCTGTTCCTAAATGTGTTCGGAACGTCGGCCGCGGACTTGAAGGTGTGCAGCGCCGCGGCTATGTCGTAAGGAAGATCGAGTAAGGTGTAGTTCAGAATGGTGAACCTCGGTACCACGTCCTCGAACGGCACCGTCCCTCCCTTTTGCGACGGCGGCAGCGCTCGTGGCTGTGCCACCAACTGCGGCTCACCTTGTTGCTCGGTCGGTGGGGCGTGCTGCACTTGTACTGCACGCTGCAGGGTAGGAGCAGTTGATGATATGGCCTGGTAATGATGATGGGGTTGTGGGGGCGGTGCAGTCGTGTGCGACTGCAGCGGGAGCTGTGGAGCGTCCCTGAAAACGTACAAATAAATAAATAACAATAGTTTATTTTACCAACGACTTGGCAGGAGGCCCAGGCTAAAAGCTGTTATGAAAGCAGCTTCATGGGGCCCGTTAATCTGACATACTCGCTTTATGAGCGTTTTTCTCGGGAACCGTTCCGCTGGCACGTAAATCCCTCTCATTAATACTGCAATCCCTTTATCGGACAATGAGCAAGATTTCAGTCACAAGTACGGTCAAACAGTCATTATCTTCCGGCTATTATAACCGCGTCACACGACACTCAGAGTAGCCCCCCCCGGGAGAGGCTATGTCGTACACTCTAAAAAATAAAACACCTTTTTAGGTGTAATTGGGGTGTATTTGGGGTGTATCAATTGCTTTACTCCCTTATTACACCCTCAAGGAAAAGAATACACCCTGTTTTTGGTCTGAAATGGGTGTAATATGTGTATGTCCCGCTCTGCAGGGTGTAATTTTGAGAATTGGTGTGAAAAAGGTGTAGTGGCCATCAAATTTCTAATGCTTCGCTACGGCACGTCTGGCAACAGTGTGCTGTTTACTCTGTGTTCTCCAGCTATGGCGGTTGGAGTTAGTTGTGGCAGTTTTCGTGTTCTTTGGGGAGGTCGTTTGGTGAACTACAGGTCATTTGACCATCTGAGTTTAGTATGACACTGCAAGGATTATGGTTCCGAGTCTCGAACGGATGCAAGCAACAGATGCGCCGTGCCCATCGGATCGAGTAACTTGTCCGAGCGTCTCGCTGCAGCGTGCTGTTTGGTAAGTGTTGTCGGTGTATTTTGTCTTGTCTGCTTGTCTGGTTGATTGACGTGCCTTTGAAGCGGGTATTTTGAGATTATGTTTGAACCTTAAGTGGAATGCACGGATTAGATCAGAGAACAGTGCGCGTGGCGTTGTAACGGTCACATGTGGCCGTTAGGCAAAGTCAAGGGGTATACGCAACAAACGCAGTTGGTGCAATTTGTGGTAGCAAGTAAAGCAGCCGGCAAGAGTCAACAACTCAAGAGGCAAGAGGTAGCGGGCAATGAAACCACAAGGAACCCTCTGATTTCCGGTCAGATGTGCTCTGTCAATGGCTGTGCGCGTCTTCTGAACCAGGCCCTGGCAAGTTTGTGTGTTGGCGATGTCAGAATGGTGTAATTGGTAATACACTTGACCAGAAATATGAGAGGTATGGGCTCGGGTCTCGCTACAGACACTTCGCTCACCCTTTACCGATTGCCGCTTTGTAGGGACATTGGTCTTTTAACTACACTATGATTGTGTGCTTCTTAATTTCTACGTTATTTTAGTATAATCGTCTGATTTTTAACTAGTCACAATATTACCATGGTTTTGGCTTATTATAGCTTGAGTTGCTTTTGCGCCAATAAAATTCAATCATCATCATCATTTATCGATTGCCTTACTTTCTACCTTGAGCTGCTTGCATGTTGGCGAGGGCTGTGTTTGCGTATACTCATAAACCTTCTCTGGCCTCAGCCATCTGCGTAACTATCATGTAATTTGGGGTTCGCCGTTAATTTGATCAAGGCGTTTCACAATTCATTTTTTTCTATCACTACAGAGGCAGAACTTCTCTTGGTCTCACCGTAATACCTTTATCTTGGTCGACAAGTTGGTGGACACTTTTATGTTTTGTATTGTGCGGTGACTATGTAATTCTTATTGCAGTGCATGCAGTGTATTATGGGTAATTCAAATAAAGAATATGACTTATTTTAACCGTTGTGTTTCTGTTGTCCTCGGTATAACACCCTTACTGAAGGGTGTTGTCTTGCCTGGGGGTGTAGACATACACCAAAAAGGGAGTCATTTAGGGTACCGCTAGGTTACACCAAAAGAGGTGTTCGGAGAACACCCTTTCTGAGGGGTGTAGTTTTGCCAGAGGGTGTATATATACACCAAAAAGGGAGTCAGTTAGGGTATCGTCAAATTACACCCAAAAAGGAGTTATATTTTTTAGGGTGTACCTCGCTCAAAGGGTGAAACGTGTTAAAGAAGGGCATCAAGGTTTGGGATGTCCCCTGAAATCGCTGAATTATACTCATGTCACTTTTCAAACCACCGAAGTGCTCTAAAAGGCGGCGACCAGATGTCCAGTCTTTATCACTTACAGCTTCTTCGATAGATTTTGAAGCGCTGTTCCCCGAGCATCACTGTCGATCAGCAGTGTTTGATCTTCCACGAGCCATGTCGTACCATTCACGTGTCCGTACCACACCGCGCAGGCGTGGCGTTTCTACTTTCTTTCTTGGAGTATGTACGAATAAATAAATTAATCGTGAATTAAACTTGTCTCTAGTCCAGCATGATTTGTTCTCTATCTTCCTAACTGAGCTCATGCTGGAGCGAAACTACTTCTTCAATTTCTCCCAAAAACTTCTAGAAGGTTAAAATTTGCGGGAATTTTTCACCTCTCTCCCCAAGAGCATCCTGTAGGTGCGCACTAGCACCATGCAAATATTCAATTTTTTCTAATACTAGGGCAAATAATTTTACATTTAACTCGATTTGATTCAAACTGACAATGGAATTATCTATTTGAACTGATGTTTCTTCCAAACCGAACAGATTCAAACTGTTAAAAAAGTGAATAAGGCTAAAAAGGAGCGCTACTTGATATTCTAAACCGTATGAACGTGTCGTGTAACAGAGAACCCTCTTTATTACGACAACCGCCATTCCCGTGGATTTTGATCGTAAAGCAAATTTTGATGCTCACAAGAAACACATCGCCACGTAGAATAAAAGTCTACGTAGTTGCGAAGATTCTGAAGAAGTCTGTCACGTATGTCTACTTAGAGCAATCCCGGTAGTCAAGTTTTCTAAATGGACACTAGCGCCGTTAATAGGCCTTCTGCAAAATGGGAAGCGCCATCTCTGGGACGCGGTTGCAACTGGGGCGGCCATCTTCGTGTTGTCGACGGCGCAAGTGCGCGGTATTGTCTGATGCTTCACAGATAGCTCGCTTGCACGTCGTGATTCTCGTTAGTGCAGCAAAAATGCCTCCGCATTGCTCAAAGAATAACGGCGCAACCTTTAGCGTTTTGCTTGCTGGTAATCGATGCAATCCGTGGTCGCCCCTGCTGTGCTTTGGCAATTCGAAAAAAAAAATGTTACGCATAATCCCGAGGTCAGCAACTTCAATCCTTGTCGGCCTATTTAACATGCGTCATCCTCAGCCTGAAGTATGTGGTAGCCTGAAAAACGGTCACAGAGCTAGCATGTCAGATTAACGGGGTGATACCAACAAGGGTTCACGGCACGGGTCCCGGACAAAAGCTCACCAGACATAAGCTCACCGCACCAATGTGTGAAATATGTAAAAGGATCTCCTGACCTAACCTTGGTAGGTTTCTCTGGTGAGCTGTTGTCCGCCCCCGGTGAGATTTTGTCCGGTGGCTTTCGTCCGCACTCCTCCCTGCACATGCTGTATGCGTGTTTATATCCGTACATGCGTCGCATGTGTGCCCGGTAGCGCAGGCACCTGTATATAGTGGGAGTGGGAACTGACATTTCCATGGTTTCGCGACTCAAAATCGCTCGAGCTGAATATGCCCTGAAGAGCAATGCACTTACATTCCTACTGGCGCTCCACATTTTCTGCATTGTCCTTGCTGTGGATCTCGCTTCGAGTCGGTGACAAGGATCAAGTCCTTGTCTTTGAGCATTGTAGTTTCATCATAATCCAGATAGCACCTAAATTCTTCATTGAAAACCTGGTAAAAGATGCAAACGAAGTGAAGCATGGGCCAGTCGTGCTTTTACTGTTTAAGTTCTTTTTTAGCCACTTTTTGGTTTTTAAGTGTAAAGGAGTCACAAGTCGCATCCAAAGAAAATCTACACGAACCCGAAGATCAAAAACGAAATCGCCAAACAAATTAGGGAATGAAAAGTATTGATCCTTTACCTGAATCAGAGACGAGCTCACATCAAGGATTTCTTCGAACCTAAGAGAAATGGCTACTTTCACATCATCGAGTGTACAGTTGAACGGTAATTCTATCAGTCGCTTATGATTTTCGTAACAAGCCACACACCGCAAAGACATGTTTTGTAACGGGATAATTGATTAGACAATCGATACTGGCTCAACAGAACGAAACCCATAGAGTGCAGATGCGACAGACTACATTAGCTTCCGAATGTAGACGTTCCCCTCGATCCATGAGGAGGTCGGAGAAACTAAGCAGCGAAACAAACCAACGACAAATCTGTCGAAAATAGACCACATCGAACACCGCACTGTTCCAAACACACAGCACTCCCGTTTGTTTGGTGTTTTCACGAAGTTTTCCGACGCCTCCGCGAGACGTCACCCGCATCGTTAGCTATGGGCACCGTGCGCTAGAGTTTTCTGTCGACGGCAGCGGTCCCTCAAGGGGAAACGCGGCTTTATGCCCTGGTACCAGACCGCAGCGTCTAGCAGTGCTGTGCAAATACTTGGTCAAAAGAGCTGTCTCCTCGCCGTGTGGGTCTGTTGACTGTTCCTCATTACGCCGGAGCTTCCTCTTCTCCTCGACAAGGAGTCTGGCTTTCACTTCCTTCGTGAACGAGAACGAGAAGCGCCCAATATCGAAACTCTCAAAAGCTGTTAACACTTCCCTTCTCCATCGACGACTGGGACACCTACATCTGGACGCGGTACATCATACCTACGGAGGAACCCAGTCCACAGACGACGATAGATGCTCGGTCTGTCTATTAGGGAAATTGACAAGGAAAAGCTTTCCAAGTACTGCCGTCACTTTGCGAGCGAAGTCACCACTGGACCTGGTGCACTCAGACGTTGGGAGTGTCACCCCGACCTCTAAGGGGGGGGGGGGTCAAACCTGGGCTGTTCGGAGGCAACATCGGAAGACAAAGCTGGACCCTAAGGCTGTGGAGTGCGTTTTCGTCGGGTACCCAGAGGGTGTAAAAGGTTATAAGCTCTGGGATAAGGAAAACGACAGGTTCTTCGTCAGTCGCGACGTAGTTTTTGACGAGAACAGCTTTCCGTACCGAAACGCCCACCCAGTCGACTAGCTGGAAACTACGCACGGAAGGGTTCCGGGACAGCATGACCAAGGTATCGCATTGAGCTTTGACGACCTGGTCGACGAAAACGAACCGGAGGACACGCCAAAAGGGGGCGACGTGGATCCCTCGGATGACTACCCCGAAGCAGTACCCAAGCAACAGGAAAACCTTGGGCCAACCTTGGCACTGGCTTGGCCAGCCAACCTGGCCACGCTTGGCTTGTGGTTGGCCAACGACGTTGTTTCTTGGTACGGATCTGTTCCTTGGCCAACAATTTGCCAACATTTGGCAAGCCAGCGTGTTCCCAATCTTCAACCAACTACCCAAGTAACAAACAAAGGTTGGGCCAAGCGTGGCAGTGGTCAGGCTGGCATACCTGGCCTTGGTTGGTACAGCATCGGCCAACAAGCTTGTTTCTCGATACGGATCTGTTTCTTGGCCAGTGACTTGCCAAGCACATTGTGCCAAGATAGAGACCAAAACATTCCTGCGACGTTGCTCATTTCCATACTCAATTGTCTCGCGACGTAAGGCAACGACTTACCATTCTTTGTTTGTTGCTTGTATTTCCCACCACGGATAGCGAGCACGGCATTTTAAAGCGCATAAATTACCCACAATGGACAATGTGCATGGCTTTTCAAAGTAAAAAAAAAGGGCAAAATGCCTTGATCACTAGGACCAAAAGCGCTCACGAAGAAAAGCAATTGCATTTCTTTCCTGAGGAAGAACTGATACTGTATATGGGTTGCCTCGCGAACTTTCACAAATTCGAGAGCCCTGTTCACCTGATAGTCAAAATAAAGGGTGAGGTGTCCAAGTTTAATTAAATGCATGCTCAAAGAACACTGGAATGATGAACTGCTTGTCGTATTAGCACCCCATGAAGATGACGCCTCTGTTTCTTACTGCTTTTGATTTGAGATATTCACTTGGTCCATCGAAAGTCGAGCTTATGCACTGCTACACCATTCTGCGTTACCCTTTCCACGAGGCGACATACCGAGATTGGACCAAGGTTAGCAAGAGCTTGGCCTGCCAACCTAGCCGTGCTTGGAAAGTGCTTGGCCAACGAGCTCGTTTCTTGGTACGGATCTGTTCCTTGGCCGACAACTTGCCAAGTATGTCGCTCCGCCTACCAGTATGCAACATTACGCCAACGTTGGCTGGCCAAAGGAGTCGTTGGCCAGCTGTCATCCAACTTTTTGCCAACCGTCGGCCATCGGCCATTGCTTGCTTGGGTAAGTTCCGGACGTGAACGGCCAGTGCAGGATGCCGCACCCCTACTCAGGCGTTCCGAGAGGTTAGCCTCCAAGCCAAGGCCGAACTACTCGTGTTGTGTCGTTAAAAGGACAGATTTTCCCCCGACCCCAAGACTGTAGAAGAAGCGCTTTCAGCGCCAGACGGACACAAATGGCGAGAGGCAATACAGGAGGAGCTGACCAACTTGAAGAGAAATGGCACTTGGGAGATAGTTCCTCGGCCCGCAGGTCGCCGTGTTGTGAAATGCAAATGGGTACTCCGCAAGACGTATAAGCAAAACGGCGATCTAGAGAGGTACAAGGCACGTTTGGTTGCTTGCGGGTATTCCCAGGTGGAAGGGATTGACTTCAAGGAGACTTTCTCGCCGGTGATAAAGCTGAAGTCACTTCGTATAGTACTGGCACTTGCTGTCGAGAGAAGCTGGCCGGTTCATCAAATCGACATCACAGCTGCTTATCTCAATGGGTCACTAGAAGAAACTATCTTCATGGAACAACCAGCTTTGTTCCATGAGGGAAGCAGGGATGACGTCTGCCTATTAAAGAAGAGCCTCTACGGTCCGCGGCAGTCCGGAAGACAATGGAACGTGAGGCTTGACGAATTTCTAAAGAGAGATGGTTTGACGAGGTCGAAGGCAGACCCGTGCGTCTATTTCGACAACGAAAGAGGCATCATCGTTGGTGTCTACGTGGACGACATACTTATTGCTGCGAAAAGTGAAGAGGACATAAACACGTTCAAGGGGAGCATAGGAGCTGAATTCGAGGTCAAGGATCTCGGGGAAGCGCACCATATTCTCTCTATGGGGATCCGACGTCATGGTGATGGGAGCTTGACTCTGGATCAGACTAGGTATGCCGAAGAGATTGTGGACCTCTTTGGAATGAGAGACTCAAGGGGAGCCTCCACACCACTGGATCCAGGGATGAAGTTACAGAGAGCATCTCAAGAGGCCCATCCTTCGGAAGACTTGTCCCTCAAGTACCGTCAAGCAGTAGGTGGCTTGCTTTACCTTGCGGGAGGCACGAGACCGGACCTGGCTTTCTCTGCTTCCTACTTAAGTCAATTTAGCGAACACCCTACAACAGAGCACTGGAATGGAGTAAAGCACGTCCTACGGTACGTCAAGCAGACAAAGGAGTATGCCTTGACGTACACGAAGACAGGGAAAGTCGTGCAGGCCTTCAGTGACTCAGATTGGGCGAGCAACAAGGTTGATAGGCGCTCTTTTAGTGGCTACACGTTCATTTTTGCGGGCGCGGCGATCTCCTGGAGCAGCAGGAAGCAAAAATCAACTGCACTATCCACTGTGGAGGCCGAGTATCTGGCGATGTGTGAAGCGGCCAAAGAAGTGTTGTGGCTTCAACATTTTGCTCAGGAGCTCGGTGCACTTCAATTCGTCCAGGAACCGCATCTAGTACACGTTGACAATCAAGGCGCCATCGCAGTAGCGACCAATCAGGTAACGTCTGAGCGGAACAAACACATCGAGCTGCGGCATTTCTTCCTTCGGGAAAAGGTCGAAGAAGGGAAAATACAGTTGCAGTACGTCAGGACATCGGAGAATACAGCAGATATTCTGACGAAGGCTTTAAACGGGGAGAGAACTCGTAGACTATGCGACTCCCTGGGCCTTCGAAAAGGCGTGTAGACATCATCTCGAGGGGGTGTGTTAAAGATGGACAATATGTTGTCTACTTTCAGTTTCGTTTTGTGTTCACGCGCTTCTACCGCATACCACCGCACGTCTCGTGTTCACATTCTCTTATCATTAAACCTCGGCGGCCTTTACCGTCAGCTTCGACTTGCCTGCTCTCTTGTTGCTGAACCCTGGGGTTACAGTGTAACATGACCCGCTTCGGTGGCAGATTTTTCTCTAAAAGGTGTCCATTGAAGGTCTCAAAAGGGGTAGTACCCATTTTAATGCCGACAGCGCCCTGCTTCAGAAGTTATGCTTTTTTACGAAACTGATTTGCATTTTTATTTTAATAATGAGCGCCTCCCACTCATTCACACGGTGTGCAGCTTGTAGGTGGTATCGGACAGATACTTGTAAAAAAGAAAGTTCGTGGATTGGTGCATCCGTTCGCCAAATGTTTAGCCCGGGGATTTAACTGAAACACCCGGTATAGTATATGTTTTATCTGCGAAAGAAAATGCCGCATATTTCTTTCAAACTGGACTACCTTAGACGTAGTGGCACAGGACCTTCTATATTTTTGCTTTTTATACCGCGGCACCCATTCTTCGTCATCGAAAACAATCGAAGGGGAGCAACTGAAAATGGCAAGCTGGTGGCCGAGGTTGAAAAACTGAAAAAAAGATGGTTCGTTTCTACTGTAAACGTCTGGTCCCTTCTAAATGAGAGAAATGAAAGATCCACTCTACCTACATGCAGAAGAGCATGATCCTATAGTGCTCCTGAGACTATCCCATTTTTGATCCCAGATGTTGTCCCTAGGATCATCTCTGGAGTCTCATTCTAACACTTTTCTAACAAATTGAGGATCCTTTGGGGATATTCCCAGGATGTCATTTCACAGTGACATCATCAGGATGAGTGAGTGATGTCAACGTGTTCTTGGGGGTGATGGGGGTGAAAGACGAAAACAATCCGTTGTTCAAATGAATAATGTGTTTACATAAAGAAAATCTCATAAGAAAACGTTGCTGCGCTCCCATCCTGTTCAAGGCGCGAACTCCAATCTCAGAAAGCGGGTTAAGGTATGTGTAATTTCACTAACTTTTATTAGCCATATGACGCACTGTTACCGAAAGTGATTACTTTTACCACCATAGTAATAATAACGGAAATCAATCATCTTTTTCATGTAACGTGTACGACTCTAGTCATGACTAAATCGGTACCCCAGTACATCTATGTATAGGGCTTTTCTTCTGGTGGTTTTCACTGGTTTCTGGCTGGTTTTCACCAAAAACCTGGGTTTCTGCACTAAAATGGGATACCGTGGGACTGCCAATCTGGATTGCGATGTTGTGGGACTATATCCATGTACACGGATATTACGCATGCTTTCCATTAGGTATGCGGGTTTCTGCACTGTAATGGGACACTGTGGGACCGTCAATCTGGATTACGATATTGTGGGATTATTGTCTATTGGGACCATGTCTATGGGTATTACCCATGGTTTTCATTCAAATGCAGGTTTCTGCAACAACAACAATAACTTTATTTTTGGCTTTGGAGAGTGGGGAGGTTCATCGCCACAGGCGATACTCTACCCCATTCCTGGTGGGAATGTCGGGAATAAAATAACGAGCCCCTTTACAATAACGATCGAAGTCCGATGGTGTCCAGAAATGTCAGAAGAGCTTTGAGCGCAGAGCGTTGCTGGGCTGGATTAGGCCAGGGACCAAGCAATTTCGATAGGGAGAAGAGGCGACAGTCCAGCTGACGAAGAGACTCGGAGAGTGTGGTTCAGGAAGGCTGGTAGTGGGGGCAATGAAGAACAATATGCTCCAGACCCTCAAGAACACCACAGTGGCAGCAGGTGGGAGAGTCAGCTTGTCTCAAGCGGTAACGCCACTGAGCTGTAAAGGCCACATCGATGCGCATTCGGTGGATTAATGCAGCATCTTGACGAGAGGTGTTTCGTGGCATGCGGAAAGCGAGCGTTGGATCAACTCTGCTCAACGTGGAGGGGAGAAGAATGTCGGCTGTCCATTGGCGGGAAGCCAAGGGTGTCATTAGGCGTTGCAGAATTGACCGGCGGTCTCCTCTCAGCAGAACAATACTGGTCCGTTTCCGATACGAGAGTGCTGCTTCTGCGGCGTTGTCGGCCTGCTCGTTCCCCACGACACCACAATGGGGTGGAACCCACTGGAGAACTAGCCTGTGGCCTGCTGCATGGATAGTGTGGTAAGCCATTAACACATCTGCGACTAGGGGTGCGGATGGGCCTCGTATGCCGGAATTTTCAATTGCTTGAAGTGCAGAGTTGGAGTCTGTGAAGACTGCCCATTTCCGCGGTGTAAAATCAGCGATGTGTTGTAGGAAGAAAAGGATGGCATAGAGTTCTGCAGCTGTGGAGGAGGTTGGATGTGGAAGGCGTCTTCCGTGCACTACGCCTTCAGATGGGAAATTGGCTATAGCTTTGCGCGTGAAAGGGAGCTCGACACACTTTTCGGGTGAAAGGTCCATCCCAAGGTGGGTGAGGCACGTATGGATATTATTTAAATCGAGCTGCAGGCGGCGCTGTATGGCTGTGCGTGATTTTCCTACTGTCCAGAGGGCGACGTCATCTGCATAGACGGAAAACGACACTTTACGAGGAATTACTGATTGTAGGCCGGCCATCACCACGTTAAAGAGTGTCAGGCTGAGAATGCTTCCTTGGGGGACTCCTTGTGGAACAGAATGCTGAGGGCTTTGGCCTTGGCACGTACGGACAGCGACGGTTCGGTCCGTAAGGAAGTCTTGGAGCCAGATGAAGAGCCGACCGGATACCCCAAACGAGCGCAAGGCGTGCAGCACACAAATGTGTGAGACGGTATCATATGCGCGCTTGATGTCGAGGAAAACCGATAGGACGATCCGTCGATGGGCACGAGCATGTTGAACTGTAGAGACTAGGTCGAGAACTGGATCCATGGAGCTTCGGTGGCGACGAAATCCAGCCATTTCGTGAGGGAAGGCACGTTGTTTTTCGAGCCACCAGTCGAGGCGATGAAAAACCATTCTCTCCATCAGTTTCCCCATACAGCTTGCCAGTCTCACAGGGCGAAAGGAGGATAGGGCATTTGGGGGCTTGCCTGGTTTCAGGATGGGAACATCAGGATGTCTCCTTCCATGTATGTGGTAAAAATCCTTGTTGCCAATACGTATTATACACGTGAAGGAGAGCTTGGAGTGACCGCCCGTCAAGGTTTCGCAGGGCGGCATAGGTGATTTTATCGGGTGCAGGGGACGAGCCGCCGTTCACAAACGCTGCCTTTAGCTCGATTAGTGTGAAGTCGCGGTCCATAACTTCCGGGGGACGGGGCCAGTCTTGGTGAAGTTCAGCTGTCAAACTGTGGACAAAACTGCGGTGTAGTGGCGTGGTCGAGGCAGCCGCCGGAGTCGTTAGTATCACACAGAAGTCCGTCGCTAGCGTGTTTTCGTCTACACCCTTAACGATAGCCAAGGCCGCGAGAGGATTCTTCAGAGATCGGATTGTCCGCCAGATCTTCGTGGCCCGATCAAACGGTGAAAGGTGGTGGCAAAACTTACGCCAACGCTTCCTGTCCTCTTTCTTAAGTTCTCGTGTTACTTTAGCTTTCATCCGGCGGTATTCCACAATGTCCGTAAGTTGCCCTGTCCGACGAGCCGTTCTTTCTGCTCGGCGACGTAATGCTCTAAAGTGGTTAATTGCAGGGGAATGACCGACATGGCCTGTTACCCTTTTAGACATGACCACCGCTTCCTGAATACCGCGGGTAATTGCATGAGAGAGAGCCTCTGGGGACATACCGGTGTGCACAGATGATCTGAGGCCCGCACGAAAAAGTCTCCAATTTGTGAAAGACATCAGTCCAGCAGTTGCTGAGAGAGGCACTTTGTCGTGCGAAATATATAGAGGAAAATGATCGCTACGTCTAGTGTCGACGTCCGTAGCGCACGACAAGTGGCGAATTATGTCGGTTGGGCACCACGAGAGGTCCAATACATCGAGTGACATTGGGGATAGCGGTGGGCTCGCGGTTGTTCAACAGGCACATGTTATTATTCTCCATTGCCTCCAACAACCTCCTTCCCCTACTGTCCGTCCTTCGGCTTCCCCAGACCGAATTATGTGCATTGAACTCACCTAGCACAAGCGCCGGGGCTTCCAGAGAACCAAGTAAGCGTTCGAGGTCACTCCACGGGACCTGTACCGCGGGACGGATATAGATACTGACGACCGTTAAATGGGGCCAAGGCCGACCCTGCAGGTGACGTAATCATAAGAGCGATGACAAACTGACCCGAACTTTGATGAGTGATTTTTTTTTTTTTTTTCATAGTGCATTCTAGTCGAATATCTGTTAGGTAGTTTGTGCTGTGCGCATGGTATTGTTTAATTGCATTGTATTTCTTCTTTTTTTTTCCTTTCTTTCTTTTCTCTGTACGTAGTGCTCCTCTATGCTTTCCTTGTTTCTGTGCATCCGCAACTCTCCATTGCAACTGCCGCATTGTCACTGGGGTCCTTGGCCTCTGTCAAGCAGCTTTGCTGCTTTTTGCCAGGCCCTCAGTATTCATGTACTTTTTGCATGAGTAAATAAAAACATCAGATCAGATCAGAACGAGGTCATTGCGAACGTATAGCGCTGTTCTGCTCTCAGGGGATTGATGAGATCGATAGATTGTGTATCCATTGACGGCGATGTGTAGAATCCATGCCGTGTTCGCATATAGCTATGAAAGGGAACTTGTACTGTTGTAGATGCGATTTAAATCAGGGAGCTTGTTACGCAGGCTTCGAGGACTCCACTGCATTGCCATGGCCTTTCTATACAATGCCGTCATGTTGATGCGAAGATAATGCCTCCAGTGCAATTGCCCGAAACTCGCCAGTTCCTTTGCGGGATAAAGTGAGGCGCTTCATGCGTTTCGCGTCATCGGACGTCAGAAAACGTCATAAATTGAACGTCATGGAGATATCCGGTGGCTGGTGATTACTGACTGGTTCCCATGAGGATAAATTCGTTTTCTGAGCGATGATTGGCTGTTTTCAAATTTGTTCGCGAGCGCTCAAACCAGGGTGTCGGAGCGAATCGCAAACCGGAACCGAAAGCCGAAAAAAACCGCTATTTTGGTGCGAACCGGAACGGAATCGAAACGTATACGTTTTTTTCGCTCAGGGGGGAAACCGAAAAATGTATTTAACGATTTTCGATCCAAGCAAAAACTTCGGCGGTTTGGACTACGAGTAGGCGACTGAAACTGTCGTCGTGTGTTCTGAAGTCATGCCATGGATACTTTACGAGGGTTACGGTTACGGTGCAATGTATGTCGGTATACTATGACCCTTAGGCTCCTTTTGTAACGTTTTATCGTTCGCGCACATAGACTTAGATGTACATGTGACCGGTTGTGACTCTTTACCAATGTGCGACCCAAGGGTGCTGCGAAACGGCTTCTCTATCGGTAATCTCGCGCAACGTGTCCCTTGTTTGAGAGCAGCGAAGTTGAATACATGTACGTATCCGCGAGGCATGCGCGTGCGAAGTGACGCGTCTTTTGTGGACAGGAAACGAAGAAAAGACAACGGAGCCGTCGAGCGCGTTTGTGAGTGAGTGAAAGTGTTCCTCGATTTGCGTCGTACTCGTGCGGTAGTGCTTGCTGGCGAGCAAGCAGCAACAGGCATTCGGATGACGCGATCGCACCAATCCAGCAAGAAAGTACTTTACGTATGACATCACGACAAACAAATCCGTCTGTATCATGCGCTTCAAGAAAAGAGAAAGCCTATTTGAACAGACAGTCACCTACAGGAACCAGGAGCTACCAATTTCACAGCTGCCTATTAATATTAAATACGATGTATGCATATAATCGGTTTTACATTTTGCAGCATTGATTTTTTTACTAAGAATGAATATGTCACCGGAAGCGGAAACGGTAACAACCGGTATGAACCGTTATTTTTTTGCTCCGGAGCAGAACCGGTACCGGACACGTTTATGATAGAACCGGAACGAAAAACGTTTCGGTTCGACACCCTGGCTCAAACAGGCGACAGCGCGGCGGCTGTGCAGGTTGGAACCGGCGTCCACGGAGTAGCCAGCGTCCGTTTCAGACGGCTCGTGTTGTGTAGCGGTTGGGTTGGAGTATGAGTTGTAGTGATGTGTCGTTCGCGAATGAACAGTTCGGAATGAACGAATCCCGGGCACAAACTGAATGAACTCACTCACTATTGTCGGTCGTACTCGTTCACCAGTTCACTTAGAAGTCCCCGTTTTGTCAGGTTTCGCTGCGTTCGCTTCACAGTTTCTCATTTCTCCACTCTCCAGTAGATGATGCGCGTGTCGCCATCTATGTTCGCCGCTGTAAAGCAGTGTTGAACGCATGCGTTAGCCAGGCGAAGCTCGACGCACGTGGCCCGAATATCTGATGTGTTCGTTCAAATCAGTGAACTGGTTCGAAAGATTCGTTCGGGAATCATTGACGCCAGTGGGCCAAGTGACCCTGATCATTACTAGTTTTCTATTCGAAGCCTCTACCGTAGCCACTGAGGTGCAAAATTCGAAGTAGGCAGGCACCAGGGACTGGTTTGAGATTTCTAAGTACTGTTACTAACTAACTACGTACATGAAAAACATGTCCGCCATCTCATATACTAGCCAGAATGGGCCTTTTCCGGTATACCTGACAAATAACTTGGATTTATCGACTGCAGATCATCACCAGCGATATTTAGAGCGAGCCGATCATAAACAAAAAATCCGAAAACTCATTTTTGATTCTGAATACTTCCACCCATACGACGTCCGCCACGAAGCTCGATATGGACGCGCCGTAGTGAACCAATGCTAAGATTCCAAAGGAACAACAACAACAACTTTATTTTCGACCTTGGAGAGTGGGGAGTTTCAGCGCCACATTGTACGCAGCGAGTCGCGGAGAGCCGAAGAACCAGTGCGGCCGTTTGAGAGCAAACGATTCCGTTGCTCTTCGATTCAGCTCGCGAGTGAACGGTTCTCCTTGTTCTCCTATTCCTTCGATTCAGTTGAGTCATTTGAGTTCTCTATCGGTCTTCGATCTCCGGCTTTGCGACTCGCCTTCAGCGCTCTCCGATTCATCCGAGATCGTGGGGCTTGGCCAGGCCTCCATAGCTCCCCGCATTCGCGGCAGTAGAAAAAGAAAATCACATCATAGTCACGTGGTATTACATCGTCAGGCATCATGACGGATGCCCATTGGCCGAAGGAGGTTGCGCGCTCCGGGATTGGTTGACAAAGTTTCGAAATATCTGACAGCTCATTTTTCGCGGGCAGTCGGCCAGGCGGGCAGCTCCAAGCAAGGTCGCTGCGTCTTCGCGGCTCGCCGGTGTCGGTTGACCACAACGACCAAAGAGGAAGTGTATTCGCGGGTTTCTTTGTGAGTTATAGTGACTCTGGCCATGTACTGATCTCCGATAAAGTATCAACCTACGGACATTCTAGCCAAGTCGGAACTGGAATGCTTGGTGAGCTGACGCCTGAGGAACACTTTCGAGCGCTGCCGCATTTTCAAATACAGTGACTAAGAAGAGAGGGTTCGTAACGACACGAGTGTTTCCCGTGACTGTGTGACCTTCGGTGCATCGCCAGTATCTGTGAAACGCACGTACTCGTGGACTTCGCTCGCCTCCAGAAGTGTGTGTGTGCTTTGCAAGTTCGAACTTGGTTTGGTTGCAGTCTATTCAACGAACGAAACGTCCTGTACGCACGGTGAATATATGAGTCAAACTTTTGAGTCTATACGTTCCATCAATAAATATGTATTTAGCCTATCAAAAATGTCAGTTATTTTGGAATAACGGGCGCCAGGTATGAAAACCAGTAAAAGTCAATGGTAGCCAGGGCCGGCCAAAGGGAGAGGTTGCTGAATGGCTGGCTGCTAGGCATCACGACGCATTTTCATTGGTCGTATGTCCAGTGTTGCCTGAATTATCTCAAACTATGGGCTCTATGGGGAGCTGTGGGCGCCTGGCTTGGCCAATCACAAGCCGGTAAGCTCTCAGTGTGGCCAATCGAGCTGGTGGCCTGTCATGTTCAAACTTCAGAGGAATGCCGACAGATGGCGCCCGCACTGGAATAGCTGAGTGTGGATTCATTCGACCGCCGGGAACGGCGGAAACACAACCTCGAGCGGGAAGTAAGCTCGATCGTGGGTGGCTTCCGATTCTTACTAACAGGTCGCAGTGAGTCTCGCTGTTTCCCATAGACTAAGTTCATTCTTTTCGAAAGACAAGTGCTGCACCGGTCCATCACCAGTTCTTAAATGCATGAGAGGTCCATGGCGAAAAGAATGTGAGAGGGTTGCACTGCTTGAACTAGTTCAGGGCCGGGGTGCAGGCGAAAAGAATGGACCTACTATGAAGGGGAACAAAAAATAACTATGAAAGTGAAATTGCGTGACCAAAGAAAGCCCTGCTGAGAGGCGGAAGCAAGCGAAAGTGGACTGAAGAAAATGTAAACTACGAGAGAATTACAGTGCGGCAGAATGAATTGTTTACTTTCTTCATGACAGCGAAAGACGGTCCCATAAACATGCATTCGCTTATCGCAACATATGATCAATATGGCCGGCAGGTGACTGTCAGATTTAGTGCCGTAACACCCCCCCCCCCATCATGGAACACACTCGCCCACAAAACAGAACTCTTACTCAGTTACTGTCTACAACCCTGCACATAAGTAGTTGCCGGTTCGCCGTTGAGATCGGCCACATGAAGTTATGACGTCACAGAAAGATGAACGAAAGAACTCATCTTTTGAACGGTTCAGTGAACCAAACTGAACTGTACGAACGAGTTGACCAAAGTGAACTAGATTGCCCATCACTAGCGTGGTGCAAATTCCATGACCAACAGTACAGGTGTGTCAGTTGAATATTTCCAAAATTAGCTCACTAGCTCACTTTCTCTTTCGTGGATTTTCGGAAGCACGAGGATAGCAGAACTGTAGTCACGTATAAGAAAGGCCGCATTGTTTGGTAAGCGTCCTGAAGCTTGCACGACCACCTGACATCGCTTTTAAAAGCCGCTTGCAAATGAGCTTGCTGCAACGTGGGCAGAACTCAATATCCCCGTTTTTTTATACATTTTTTTTAAAGATTGTTTTCGGGTCCGGATATAACACGCGCTATGTCCCCATTATGCACTGCGACGGCCAATGCGCATGCAGCCCTGCACGCGAAAATTTTGAGAACCAGGATAACGCTAGCTGTGTGCTGTTCATGATTAGGCTTGTGGTGGGCTTTTTGTATTCTATCCACCTATGCCGTCAACGCAGCTTGGGAGATATTTTCGGTTTTTATTTTTCGGCGTATGGTTTTCGGTGTTTATTGATTTTCACGAAATCGGCGTTTTTTCGATGTTCTTGCTGACGTGTACATGGTTTACCCGACAGTTATCGGCGAATAGAAATCACAACGTCATTTCCGCACGACGTGCGTTCAACATGGTGTTGTTCGCTCCGTTGGCGTTCACGGCTAACGAAGAAGTAAAATGGCATTTTTCATAGCCACCGTGTTTCTGTACGTTTTTCTGATCTGTATCGACAACTTGGTTGTCACGTGCAGCAATTTATCTCTGTCATCGTTCCTGGAATTTCATCGTTCGGTGTTTTTCGATTAAAACCGAATGAATGAAAATTTACGCGGCGTATGTTTTTCGGTGTTTTTCGATTAAAACCGAAAACGCGGGACCCCAGTTGTAGCGTTTCTCTTCGCCATGACATTATTTCGTAATTATTCACTATGCGAGCTTCTGATGTAACACGGTATGCAACAGTGCGGATTTGTTAACTTCTTTCTGTGTCATAATTTTATACGTATGGATGGAACGGTAACGTACCCACAAAAAAAAAAAAAATGATGCGGGTTGAGGAGAGGATTATTTCCAAGAGATCTAGCTTCTTCTCCCGTTCAAAATGCAGTGTGGTTTCAGGGCGGTGAACTCAACGTCGCTATGCCAGCGCTACATGGGGTGGACGTTGAACTGCAGTGTGTAAAGAGAGTATATAAGCAAATATCGCCTAAAGCAATTCACCCAATAAAACGCAGGAAATGGGAAGGTACAGCTCGAAGCAGACATCTCAAACAAACCCAAACAAACGTCGCGATGATAACAAGAGCTGGTGGTAACGCAATGCCGAGTCAACAGCTTAAGGCAAGGCAGACACCCCCGCAGCACAAGTGGGACGATCGAAACACTGTTTTCCTTCATTTCGCCTGAGTGCCGCTAGGGTGGCTCTCATCCAGTTCCGCAGGTAGGAGGCGCGTTCAAATTAACTGTGTTTCGAGCTGTACCAGAGGCGGGAATTGGACCACAACCACCCGATTTCTGAAAACAGAACTTGACGGTGAACTTGAACTAGCACGCGCTGCGCCAACCATGGCCAAGAGCGTTCTGACTCGAAGAGAGGATCTTTGTGTCAATTATCATATACCCAGAATGGCACAAAAAAGCTACGCCCCACTCTGGCCTGGAATCGGTATGCTGGAAGAGCATGCTATGCGGCTAAGCTGTGTGCTCGAAAGGTTACTTCACAGCAGTCTCAGCCAGGGCTCCATGCCGTTATTATTTTTTTTTTTAGGTTCGGTTTGGGTGCAGGGCAACCAAAATGACGGTTTGAAACCGCTATTGATCGGCTCGAACCGGTTTACGTGTGCTGTGCTAATCAGTGTACCACATGTGAGAGGTAACATCAGGTTGCTCCTCCTTCCACCCTCGCCTCTGTAGTTCATAGGTAGTGTAAAAAACCATGCATTTCAGAGCAGGTCATCCTTTACTGTGACGAAAAGTGGTGGGAAATGGTGTACAGTATACCATTGAACTCCAGTGCAAAAAGCCCATTGCTAAAGAAAAAGGACGCGTCCTTGGTTCTGCGTCGGTTGCAGTGCTCGACGCTCATCACCATGCCCTGGACCACACGCCGACCTCTTTCCATGTGGTCGCCAGTTGTCCGCGTTGCTTGTAACGGTCAACTATTAAAATTTAAAGAGTGATATTAAACGGTAGGTTAATGGTAGGTAAGGTAAAGTAAAATGAAAGGAAGCAGCCGAGGTAACAAATCTTTTATTTTTTACTCTTCGAATCACCTTTCACAGACGAGGTTGTAGGAGGAATCGCCACTCAGTGGTTTACCAGTTTGTTATATCTGCCTTATGGATTCGGCAAGACTCCGAGCCATGCTGCAGGGAGGTGGTGGGCGGCAGTAAAATGTTTTTTACCGTTTGCAAAACCGGCTACCGTAGATATATATATTTTTTTGTTCATTTCCGGTTTAGACCCCTGTTTACAACACACTCAACACCGTCAAACTGCTGCGGAGTAATGGTAGAAAACGGCGACACACAGCTTTCGTGACATTTCTAACACTTTCTCCTACGCTCTTTCTCGCTCACTCTCATTTACGAATGGCATTTAGGGGCATGTTCAAGGGCACATAACTCAAACGAAGGTTACGGAAGGACGATCACTGACTTGTATACTGTCCCGCATATTTGTCTCTACCCTCCTTATGCGCTTTGCTATGCGGAGCATAGTGCATAATGCGGATGGTTGCAATCGCATCCGTTTTCAAAACCGTGCACATGGGTCCTCGTTTCGTAGCTCCTGTAGGAGGCAGACCATAGTCTTTCCTCAGCATTTTCTTTCCATGGCGTCAATGAGAACAGCTTGCTTTCGTCCATTGCGCACAAAGCACCGTGCTCATGAAATTAATATCGGCGACCTTCAACCGCAGCGCGAATGCTATCCCCAGCCGGCCGCACCTACGAACACTACCTGTGCAGGCATTCCAGAAGCGCCTTATCAATTACCCTCCTTCAGGCTCTGGAAAATACACGGTTCATTACCCAAGAAGCTAACCGGCTCAGTGACGGTCATGGCAGTCTAGCCACGGGGAGAGAAGACTACCCAGAGAACGCGACCAGAGAATGAGAGAGAGAAACGCTCACTTTACGCGACAGATGGTGGGGCAGTGCTGTCTTTTTCCCAGCAGCCTCTACGGATGAAAACGAACTGATGAAAGTGAACGATGTATGTCTTGGCAATATAGCTCACGCTTGTCAACAACGAGGGGTGTTCAAGTCAAGCCGGAAGTTTTCATTTTTCGCAAAAGTAAAATGAACTTACAGGCGAGAAATTAGTTTTATTTTTCAACGTAATCTCCAGCTGTACTAATGTACTTGTCCCCAGCGTGTCAGCTGGGATGCCAGCAGCGCAGAAATCCCTACCGGCGCGTAGCAGCTATGGCCGGACCACATTCTTTACCTCGTCGTCGCTGCTGAAGGGGCGGCCCCCAAGGAACTCCTTCAGTGACCAGAAGAGATGGAAATCGCTTGAAACCTCTCTGCACTGTAACGGGGTTGTGGCAGCAATTCCAAGCCACGTTCCTGGAAGGAGCGTGTGTGAGATGCGCGGCATGCTGGCGTGCATTGTCCTGTAGGAGGGGGACTCCTTTGGGGATGAGGCCCGACCGCTTTTGCTTCAGCGCCTTATGTATATCCCTGAGAACCTGGCAGTAATGTGCACTATTGATGACGGTACAACTGGCCAGAAAATCAACACGGACAACGCCAGCCTTGTCCCACAAAACCGTGGCCATGAGCTTACCCGCAGACGGGGTGCTTCGTGAGAGTTGTACGTAACGCGTTACGTGGAACTGGTTACTTGGCAACGCGTTACTTTTTCTGGTAACGAAGTAACGACTTCGTTACTTTTAAAAAAATGTGTAACTGGTAACGGAATTGGTTACAAAAAATTGGGAACGTGCCAACGCGTTAGCCGTTACTTTTTCTGCATGTTCCTCCAATGTACGATGGCAGGCGGCGTGGCACAGCAAAATTTTCCCGCGTTCCGCGGCCTGTTAGCACGTGGCTGGTGCGTGTCGTTGTCCACGGGGCCTTCTGGGATGTTTTTTCTTCACGGCATATCACATCTGTGCATGACAAACAGCGTGTTCAGAGAATAAAAGACCAGCATTCTGGTTGGTATCTGTTCAAGGTCGGTTTAGCTCAATTTGGGAAATGTTACACGCTGCTACAATGGCCAGCCTTTTGTAAGACGCCCTTTCTTGCTTGTAACCTGTGACACAACTCAAGTAGGGATTGTCAGGGACCTCCTTCAGAGGGAACTTTGCGACGCCCCGCCAACGTCAACGAAGACACCTGGGAAGACAGCCAGAACATCAAGCTCCTGTAGAGAAGACTTTTTCATGTTTGTACGTGATCCTGGACGGTCGGGTTGTGAAGATGCTGGGCACCCCGAGCTCACTGGCTTTCTGGAAACTCCGGAAAATTACCCTCTCCAAGATGAAGGTAGACTTCCCGCGAATTGACGACCTATTCTTGAGGGTGAACACCGCTGTTCCTTCGAGTGCGTCCGTGGAGTGCCTCCTTAGCTGTGTGGCAGATATTTTCACAAGGAAACGTGCAAAACTCTCTGACCTCAATTTGGAACATCAGTTATTACTGAAATGTGATGGTCCATAAATTGCCTACTATGAACAAAATATGAGACGCTGGTACAGTCCCGCTCATGCTTCTTCAGTAACACGATGAGTAACGTGAATGTAACTCATTACTTGCGAGTAACGGGAATGCGCTCTTTATGCTTGTTGGGTAACGGGTAACGCATTTCGTTCTTTATTTTTCGACGTAGCGAGTAACGGTATTCAGTTCTTTTTTTTTTCTGTAAAGTGTACATGTCTGTACTCGGAACTTCTTGGGAGCTGGCGAGCCCGGATGCTTCCACTATTTTGATGCGCGTTTAGACTCAGGAGAGAAATGATGCACCCGCGTTTCATCACACGTGATTATCTGATCAAGAAACGGCTGTCCTTCAGTGTTGATACGGTACCATAGCTCTTGGGAGATTTCCAGTCTTCTCTGCCGGTCAACGACGGAGAGCTGCCTCGGGGCCCAATAGGCACTAACTTTCCGAAACTGGAGGTGTTCATGAATGATAGTGTTCAACGTTTCCACAGAAAAGTCCGTTCTATCGAGCCAGTTCGAGACATGTTGTCCATCGGTCCTTGAGGATTAGGCGCTCCACAAGTTGGATGTTCTCAGAATCTTTGACACTGGGCACTGGGCTCCCTCACCCCAGCTTCAGACCTTGTTCCGTGCGGAACTCATCGAATTGTCCCGTCTGAAGCTTCGCGCAAGTGCATAATCGCAAAACAAGGTCATCATTTTCAATTGAAAGCGGATTACACTTGTCATGGGAACATATTTTTACGTGTTGTAATTTTAATGGTGACTCGAATGTTTCAGTCTTTCCTAGAATTGCGCGACACATCCTCCTCAAGTTGACCTAACCGCCACTTCCCTTCACTGAAACTATGCATTTCAGCTTGGAATATCCGCTGGCCCTGAGTTATAGAAAGGCGTGTCCAGATCTATAAGAGGTCCCACGATGGTATACGGCTGCAATGGGAGCGTCAGGATTTCCTTTTGTGTGTGTGTGTGTGGTACCCATTTTCGCCGTCTCAAATGCGATGGCGTGCCTTTGTGTTTGTATTTCGAGAAAGCAAAGTGTTCCACAGAAAGCGCCGTCCTCTTCGAAAGTGTTCATCGCTGGAGTGAAAGATGAACCTGTCTTGCACGGTTCTTGTCGTACATCTGTAGTGTGCCCCAGTCCTTTTTTCTTTTTTTTTACACGACGGCAGAAGTAACAACTGCCTCAGTGAGCCCTCCGAGAATACGTCCTCGCCCTTCAAGATGACAACATATTGGGCTTTTGGTTCAGTGGTGCGAATGTCGATTCTGGCTTTCATGTACCCTGGTTCGATCTGAGGGCCATGCCTTTCGTCTTTTTGAGGAAGAGAGTTTTGAGATTACGGCAAGGCGAGGGCACACTTTTCTTCCTGAACGGGCTTATTAGTGGGCACAATGACAAAACGTGACTGGTATGTGAAATGTACTTTCCACTGCATCCGGACCTACTTCATCGTTACAAGAAGGCCTCGTGTTGTATAATGTTAAGGCGTTAACATTACAGAACAACAACAGAGAGAGCATCTTTAACCGGTATCTTTCCAAGAGCGAGGCGTGTGGGGTCAAAACTCTTGTTCCTCCTTTTAGGTTTCATTGCTTGATCCTTAGCAATAGGCTCTTGTTCGCCATTGTCATCAAACTTTCATATCAAGTAATACACGCAGCACGAAGAGTGCGGATTAAGCATCACCAGTGCTTCCGACGGGTGAGAAAACATGTACTTGCCCATCCCTCTCTTCTTCTTTTTTTTTCTTTCTTTTTTTTTTACCGCTTTTCGCATATCACGCATATGGTACTGCAGTGTCTGCCGTCGCTGGCTAGTTCGTGCGTGCGGTGTAATCGCAGTCTCATAGTGGAGTCTTTTATGTCACGTTATCAATCGCAATACGTATAAAAGCAGTTTCTGAAGGCCGTGTGTAAGGTTATTGATCGTGCTTGTCAGCGCCAATTTGCAGTTAGGTATCATTCGGAATCTCCTCCACTGACTGTTTCAGGCTGTTCGACGCGAGACACGTTATGAACGGTTGGCAGAAACCCTCTGTCATCTTCACCTTGTTTCACACCAAACCGCTGAAACGGCCTCCAAAAAATTCCAGAAGAATCATATGCGAGAAACTACGTTTGCGCGACATTATACTCATGGTGCGATGACGTTGCAGAATCTTTCCTCTGCCTACGGGAGCTAATCCGCAACTTCTGGACTTATACGTGCGTCGCTACTTAATTTATTTGTGCCGTTTAAAAAAAAGGTTCCTTGAAGCTGCTCCGTATTCTGAATTTTTTTTCTTGTTGCTTTGGAAGAGAATCTTATTTAGGATGTTATAATGGGAAGCCGCTTAAAAGGAAGCATGTAGGAAAAATTTCTCACTTGCTGAGACTCGGAGAAGACCACGCAAGCAACATACGCTGGTTTTAGTATATACCGTACACGAACGGCGCACGCAAGACATAAACACCACCGCCGTAACGCGTAGGTCCGCAAAGGCGCAGACATACTAGAGCTCCATATTTACGGTTCGGCATAACACGGTCGTCACGCGTTTGTAACGCAATGTAAACAGTCCACGAAGCGAAGGTCAACGTGCGTCAGTCACGTCTGCAGTTTCCAGCTCGAATACAATAGTTGACGTGAACGGCAAACGAAAAGCTTCAGATAGCACGTTTTGTGTACACTGAAGAGCACATAGTTATTACTGGCGGACAGTCAGCAGAAAATACACAAGGATTACTTCTTCCCTGCTTTTTATTGGATTGCGTTTGTTGGCGAAATTGTTTTTAATTGAGTTAAAGCGGAGATTTGGGCAGGTTGATTTGAAGTACTTTTTTTTAATACTGTGAAAGAAGAGCATTCACTATTGTTCACTGAAGGCTCACGAAATAGGCAGGCAACTATAACATAAAATCTCTAAGCACACATCTATAAAGGTATATTTTAATAGGATATAAACATATCGCATTGTAGCTGCTATAAAAGCGCAATCCACAGGATCTCAAGTCCTTGTACTGTGACCATTCTGTTCGGGAATCATTCCGTCCCAAAGTCAATTCTATGCGTGTCATGCTCATTGAAATCGTTTATAGTACAATAACCGAGACGTCCATTGTACTCTAGATAATGTACCTGCAGCGGTTATCTGGTCGTCGAGATAGAGCTGACAGGCACAACTATATGTGGCACTGAAATAAACTCGGGAAAATTAAAATCTCGAATTTCGCTATGAGTCCATGAAAATATGCGACTAAAGTCGATTTTCTGAGTGCCTAGATAGCCCCCTGCTCGGTAGCAGAAAGTTCCACGCTGAGTGTGTTGTTTCTTCTTCTTGAACCTATTTCCGCTCAGTTTGGACCAAAATTGTGTTTTCAGCGCTCAAATACAAGACCTTGTCGAGGGCAAAAAGAAGAAGAATTTGCGTTCTAATCGTCTCGGATTGGAATTACGAGCAATAAATTAGAATTCAACGGGACGAACTTTTGAGAGGACTTCTTCTCCGGAAACGTTTTCCCCGACGACGATTCTGCTTGGGACGTTTTCTCCTAGACAGGCTTGCACGTAACCCGTTACGAGCAATTGCGTTACTTGTAATCTATTACTCTTATGAGTAATTTTTCGAGTAATCAATTACATTTCGGACTAATAGATTACTCAATAATTGATTACCTTTACCTTTTAGCAGAGGCGTCTTTCAGATAAAGTGCCCCATGTCGCTTCGTCAGCCTTTGTTTTGCGGAGGTCATTGTATTAACGTTCTAAAATCTCATATTCCTCTCTTCCTGCAACAGCAGTGTGCTGGTACACCTGAAGCTGTACTGGTTTAGCGAGTCATGGACAAGTTCCTCATGAGAGAACTGATGTTCTGAGGCTGGAACAACATAGAAGGGACAATCACATACAAGGCCTCAAGTTGTCTAAGAAATTAACGATGAAAGGTGAAAGTCACTGAAAAGGTTAGCCAGATGTAGGACTCGAACCCACATCTTCTGGATTACCGGTCCAGGGCTCTACCAATTGAGCTAACCGGGAATCCGGAAGATGTGGGCTCGAGTCCTACAGCTGGCTAACCCTTTCAGTGACTTTCATCTTTCATCGACAAGTTCGTCGCAATGCTCTTCACAAATCGGGCCTTCTCGAGCGATAAGCACAGTAGGCCTACAGATTTTAGGCCTACGTTTTTGTTTTTCCTCTTCTTGCAGCTGTTCTGCTGCTCAACTTTTTTTTCTTTTCCTTTCTCAAGCACAGAAAGATAGGTATCATTTACATGAACGACCGGAGTAACGCGTTACTTTTCTACTCGTTACTGAATTACATTTGGAGCCGAGTAATTGGTACCGGTAATCAATTCGTTTCTGTTTTTCTTTTTCGAGTAAGGGGGACACAAGTGCTAAAAGAATGGTTCCTCCGGTTCCCAGTCTGAAAACATCACCTTCGCTAAAGTACAAAGAATTTTAAGCATGCCTTGTCGATTCCTCTTTTTTCTTTTTTCATGGTAAGTGTTCCACGCCGTGTGTTTAATTCCATTGTTTTTACGCTGAGTTGTTGTCGCGTGAATGCCCCCGCTGTGGAAGGCTTGCTTTATCAATGGAATAATAGTGTTCACGATACGAAGCCCGCGTGAGCTTTTCTTGGGTCGACTTTGGTCACGTGGTGTTCAGCGCACTACTTTGAAATCGCACAATACAATTACACACACCGGGACGTGCGGTGTTTCCACTCAGCAAGAGACAGTCGGCTACCTGCGCGACGTACGAGCAAAAAGGAAAAGAAAAATAAACCTCTCACAATTCGCTCATCCCGGGCATGCCTCTTCATTCGTGGCCTTTTTCAGCATGCTGGATTAACATTGGAACCGACGTCCCTTATCTTGTCTTTAACTCACTAAAAGGGTGTTATTGTTCCTGAAACATTCACTACGTCACCACCTTACGTTTACGTAAAAGGATTTCTTTCAACGCTTCATTTCGGCTCAAAGTAGACCAGGGTTAATGCAACGGTCTCCATACCGCGGTCTGCTGAGTTATTTATTTATTTATTTATTTTCAAATACTGCGAACCACGCCGTGGCCCAAGAAATGGGGGGAGGGGGGAGGGTTCACAGTTTAAACAAAGAATCAACAAACAACTTAACACACACATGCACAAAAGAGAACACTCTTACAGCAACTTTAGCAATCGCAACCAGCGCACATGTCGTAAACAGGGTCTTGGAATTGTATAAATTCACTCCGAACAATACCGATTGGCAAAGAATTCCACTCAGGAAGAGCGCGGACAAAAAACGAATACAATCAACCCTCGATATCTGAATGCCCTCGTTTTACGAACAGGCAGCAAAGTTTTCACATGCACCTTCGCCTCGTTTTATGAACCTCGATATCCAAATAACGAATGGAATTTCTTGGAACCAACTACGCCATCCCCAGCGTTTTTGCCTTGAATTTATCAACGGATCGTTCCCAGCTCAACATAAATCTTGAAAGTCATGATTCCGTGGTCTTGTGAATGACGCCGAAACGGATGAAGCTTTTTAACTTTTTCCCACCCCTGGAAAAATGGGAACCCCAAACGAGTTTTCCGGGGATAGACCAAGTGTTCCTGACCTCTATTTATGAGTACGGTAGCCCCAGTCGTAGGTTAACAAACGCACACCAGCAGCGAAACTGTGGGGTGAGAAGGACTTGAGAGCGTACCATCATTGACGTGGTCCCCGTTAGAGTCACATAATAGGGGTACAGAGTATCGCATTCCTTTTCCGCGCCGGAGCCACCGTTCAATGTCCGCGATTGGGCCGATCGTGTCACGTGGTTTCTCCTTCCAAGAACACGTCGCCATGTTGAGTCCCCTCCATCCGAAACTCGGTTCCCCTGTTGCAAGCTGACTCCCCTGCGTAGAGGTGTGCGCCGAGGGCAATTTTGTCGGCGGCGGCGTACCTCCTATTTTTGGTGCCGGCGGCGGCGGCGCCACGCCGATCTGCCTCTATCGCCGTGACCGATAGAAATCATAAGGAGAAATCATATCCTTATGATTTCTATGGCGTGTCCCCTCTCCGCCCCTGTCCCGCTTCTTTAAGTGTTATGTAAAAGTGCGGCGTGAACACGATGCCTTCGTTGTATAGTCTATCAAGCACTACGTTTCCAAGCTTTTAAGTTCAAATTATTACCAGCATGCTCTGAATGGACGACTATCGGAAAAACAACAACTTTATTTTCGACCTTGGAGAGTGAGGAGTTTCATCGCCACAGGCGATACTCTACCCTATTGCTGGTGGGAATGTCGTGAATAAAATAACGAGCCCCTTCACAATAACGATCGAAGTCCGATGGTGTCCAGAAATGTCAGAAGAGCTTTGAGCGCAGAGCGTTGCTGGGCTGGATTGGGCCAGGGACCAAGCAATTTCGATAGGGAGAAGGGGCGAGAGTCGAGCTGACGAAGCGACTCGGAGAGTGTGGTTCGGGAAGGTTGGTAGTGAGGGCAATGAAGAAGAATATGCTCCAGATCCTCAAGAGCACCACAGTGGCAGCAGGTGGGAGAGTCAACTTGTCTCAAGCGGTAACGCCACTGAGCTGTAAAGGCCACATCGAGGCGCATTCGGTGGATTAATGCAGCATCTTGACGAGGGGTGTTTCGTGGCATGCGGAAAGCGAGCGTTGGATCAACTCTGCTCAACATAGAGGGGGGAAGAATGTCGGTTGTCCGTTGGCGGGAAGCCAGGGGTGTCACTAGGCGTCGCAGAATTGAACGGCGGTCTCCTCTCGGCAGAACAATACGGGTCCGTTTCCGATACGAGAGTGCTGCTTCTGCGGCGCTGTCGGCCTGCTCGTTCCTCACGACACCACAATGGGCTGGAACCCACTGGAGAACTAGCCTGTGGCCTGCGACGTAGATAGTGTGGTAAGCCATTAACACATCTATGACTAGGGGTGCGGATGGGCCTCGTATGCCGGAATTTGCAATTGCTTGAAATGCAGTTTTGGAGTCTGTAAAGACTGCCAATTCCCGGGATGTAAAATCAGAGATGCGTTGTAGAAATAAAAGGATGGCATAGAGTTCCGCAGCTGTGGAGGAGGTTGGATGTGAAAGGCGTCTTCCGTGCACGACGCCTTCGGATGAAATGACGGTATATGCTGCCGTAAACGTAGAAAACTTTTCGTCTACCAGAGCATGAAAATGGGCTCGGAGGACTTGAGGGGGGACCTGATCTCTTCTTTCCAGAAGGTTTGGGAGGCGTAGACTATCGGAAAAAGCAGAGTTATATTTCGGATTTAACCAATACAAAGAACGTGTACGCGCTCTTGTACGGGCTCTTGCCCCCGCCAGCTGTTGCGGTATCGGCGGCGGCGCCGCGCCGATCCCTCTGCATCGGCGGAGGGCGCATCGGCGCACAGCTCTACCCCTGCGCTCTATTCTCCGGCGGAGAAGGGGGCGGTTGTCGTCCCATTGGTATGCGACGCAGCCGCGGCGGACCCAAGATGGCTGTCTCGCTCGCCGGCGGGGCTCAGTGTCGCTACTCTGCTCCCTATTTAGTGACTCTAGTCCCCGTCTGCGTCAGCTATTGTGCGAAGCGTGCAAGAGTGGCTCAGTTGTTCACCGGACGCCTGGGAGGAATACACGGTGTCAGTAGCGACTATTACCACACTTGGAAATGATGTCAAAAGGGTGTCAATGCGCTAACGTCTCTACTTTGTAAAAATGATACAGCAGGGGGCATGGTCGACTGCAAAATTACACAGTGTATTGCATTATTAACACAGTCCGAACTCGCCAATACTGTTGCATCTGCCTGATAGTACTCACTTAACGGAATTTTCCCTTAATTTATGAATCCCTCGATTTATGAAAGATTTTTCGGGAGGTGTTCATAAATCGATGGTCAATGTTCAAGCACGAGCGAATATTGTTTGAAAAGAAAAGGATGACGCATATATCGTGTGGGGGGTTGTAGAGTACTGAAATACAAAGTTGCTCTTCGATGTGTCAAATAAGAGCTGGATGTTTTTCTTCAAAGTCGTTTTTACTCATAAGAGCGGGTATTTAGTATCGTCTATTGCATGCATTATTGAGACAAGATAATCGCTTCTTTATTTATTTATTTTATTTATGACAATACCTCACGTGCGCTCGAGGGGCGTTGTGTGAGGGGGAGGTTACATCAGCAAGTATATAATACAGAACAGAAGCAATTGAACACTTTGCAAAAAAAAAAAAACACTGATGTGAAAACGTTAAGAAAACATATGAGATGATAGGGAAATTAGACGCCAAAACTGGCAGCTAGCTGGCTGCGAAAGACTGAAACGTCGGAGTTAGCTACGATAGACTGGGGAGGGTCATTCCAAGCACTGATGGTTTTGGGGAAGAAAGAAAATTGGAAATGAGATGTACGACATGGAATATGGTCGATTTTATGGGCATGATCGATCCTAGAGGAGATGTAGTGGGCCATAGTGATGTACCCTGGACGGATGGTTGTGGTGTAGTACAATTTATGGAATAAACACATACAAAACTATTTCCTACGGTGTGCAAGAGGAGGAAGATTGATAGAGGCCTTTAAAGATGTAATACTGGACGGAAAAGAATAGTCTGACAAAATAAAGCGAGCTGCCCGATTCTGTAAGGATTCAAGAAGGTCCACAAGTGTTGACTCGTAAGAATCCCATATACTACTAGTTCCAACTTCGGCCCGACTAGTGTTTGGTATGCAAGACGTTTCACCTCAGGTGGAGCAAGTTTAAGGTGGCGACGGATGAAACCAAGTTTGCGATTTGCATCGCGAACAATGGTATGAATATGATCTGACCAAGAGAGGTTTGAGGAGAAATGAAGCTCCAAGTACTTGTAAGTATGAGACTCACGGATGACATCCTGGCCTATGTGATATTGATGTGTTAGTGGTGACCTAGACCGTGAAAAGGGAATATAACAACACTAGGAAGCATTAAGAGGAAGAGCCCAAGTAACACACCAGTTAAAGAGAGCCACAAGGTCCTGCTGGAGTGCTACTTGGTCAGAGGAGGACAGTATGGGGCGGTACAATAGACAGTCGTCAGCGAAGAGCCTGATACAGGATGAGATAGAATGCGGGAGAACATTAATGAAAATAAGAAATAGCAGGGGCCCGAGGACAGATCCCTGTGGGACGCCTGAAGTAACAGGAAGGAAGTCAGAAAGGGAATCATTCACAATGGTAGCCTGTGTTCGATTAGAGAGGTAACACGCAATCCAGTTGTACACGTGGGGATCAAGGTTTAGTAACGAAAGCTTGTAGATGAGGCCAGGATGAGAAACAGAATCGAAAGCCTTTTTACAGTCAAGAAAAATGGCATCGGTTTGGATACCTCTGTCCATGTTAGAGCTAATATCAAAAGTAAATAGCGACAGTTGGGTTTCACAAAAGAAACCCTTGCGAAAGCCGTGCTGTTCAGCAAAAAAGAAAATGTTCAGTTTCAGATGAGATGAGATAGCCGAGTAGGTAATGTGTTCGAGGATTTTGCAGAGAATACTAGTCAGAGAGATCGGGCGATAATTAAGAGGCGATGACTTATCACCGCTCTTAAAAATTGGAACGACCTTGCCTTGTCGCTAGTCCTGAGGCACGTAGCCATATTCGAGACATTGCGTAAAAATGAACGAGAAAAAAAAGTGACGAAGGTTGTTTGGTGTTTTTGAGTACCATGGTTTGAGTACCTTCTTTCGTTCTCCTTTTGCTCCACGAATGGAACACTCAATGCCAACGTATTTTGGCAACATGTTTGGCAAAAACGACAAAAAATAGTACTTGATCCAATGCATCACAAGAGGAGGTTCTATTCGTCTTGTTGTTTCTTTTTATCCGGCCAGAGAGCGCGTACTTTGAATCCTAACATATTTCACTTGTAAAACAAATCCGCACGTCGGAAGCATGGACGCCCAGCGCCCGCAAAAATTGCTGTCCCAATGGAATAGACACGGCATCACGACGTTGGCGAACAGACAGGCGGAAATACTGTAAGTCAGAAGGGGATGGCCGGGTTTCACGAATGGGCGCTATTATGTGGGCTATTTTCACGGGCCATCGCCATCCCCCAAAAGCCGTGACCTCGTTTATTTATTTAGCTTACCTTGGAGCGGCCTTAGGCCATACAAAGGGGCACTCATAACACACACACGGAAGAAGAAAATACAGTGATACATACGGTCAAACTGAAACAACAAAATAAAGCCCACTTGTATCGCGTAATAAATATTGATACTGCTACTACATAGAGGCAAGATGATACATATAATAGAACACACGTCTACTACTTAGTAAATGTTGACAACTATATATGTTCGCCTCTAGCTTGGAGCAACTTTGCCAAATTGGTGGCGCTGTCCAACACTATAACATCATCTCTTTACACACAAGGAAAGCTCTATTCGCCATACAGGATAATAGGATAAGTTATAGACTAAAAAGATTGTTCCTGCCGATAAGGAGAAATCTCCGCTCGCATAGCTGGAAGGTATCCATGTCACCTTGGAACTGTTGGAATCCCCGTAACGGTCTTCCTGAGACACAGATATATGTCGGCATAATTCCTTAAAAAATCATCCCAGGACTACCTTGGATACCCATTGTGTTATGACGTCACATCGTTTGTCAGCTGTACAGTTCGCAGGCACTGTGAAATGTATCGAAGCTTTACAATTTGGCACAGCATCGTCACCTCGAGGCGAAATTAACCGATTACATCTTATTCACTTGGTGGTGAAAGGGCGGTCGAAGGTGACCATTGTCACGGCTATGGAATATGCGTCCTATGCCGACTTCTAAGCGGCCTGAAAGTGTATGAGGAAAACCCGGAATGGAATTCGAAGCCTCCAACAACAACAACAACATATATATTGTGATGATGAAGTGGGGAGGTTTTCCACTCTAGGAGTGGAACGCTACCCCATAGCTAGGGGTCTAATATGAGTGGTGACAATGATCAGTGATGACGATGAAAGATGACGGGAATGATCGAAGTGGCGATGACGATGCTGGACGAAGCCTCCAGGTCTCGACGTGACATGGCCATCTTTGCAGCATAGCAAGCCGACGACCTGTTCGGCTGACCTTTCTCCTATTTTTTTTCTTTTTTCGTCTAACAAATATATCCCCCCTCCCTCTTAGTGTAACAAGCACGCAACCTGCACCGCGGCCTCACTTCGCGATGGGGTCGTATCTGCGAGATGACGCGTCGTGCATGTAATGACACTTGGATCGGTCGTTTTGTTCGAGCAATTAAAATGACAACGGAAGCCACAGATCAAGTAAAACAGTATTTGAAAGAAAGGCCGTCTGCTATATGTAAAGCAAGGTGCCATGAAATTGCTGCGTATGTCCGTCACTGTGACAAAAGTGTTTCGCTCCACTTTACATTAGGAGCGGGTTCGAAGTTTTTGGGTCATATATACTAGCGCAATCCCAATAAGAGTTTTCGAGAGATCTCAGCTATTGCTTGGATCCTTCAGCAAGACACCTGTCCTTTCTTTCTAGGACGAACGGGTGTTTTAATGCGATCAACCGCAGACCCATTAGAAGGTTTGCACAATAATTTTACTGTTTGTGGTGCATATTAGGAAACTAATAATGCTTCATTATTACGCGGACCCTTCTTTGGCGCTTCCCAATACAGGCAGTCAATCTTGGTCCAATATGGAGCCTGATTTTCTTGTTGGACGAATACCGGCAGCCCACATTGGTACAATGTTGGACCAATATTCGTGTGCTGCCTGGGTTGTGCAGATAACGTCACTCTGTTGGAACTATGACAAACAAGGACAATATTTACCCATGGACGGCAAACAAGTTGCTTAAAATTAACGCCAGTAAAGCCAAGGCGATTTTATTTAGGCCGAAAAATATCCTTAAACCTGTGATGATAACAAAGAATTGATTAATACTCAAAAGTTACTCGGTGTCTACTTTCAGAGCTACAATCAGGATCACGTCGAGATCATCAAAAGTAAAATAGTTGCATCTCTGGGAGCATAGGCGCCGACTGCGGGGGGGCGCGGGGGCCCTTGCCCCCCCCCCCGGAACATGAACTAGGGGGGGGGGCGCCGCCTCCCCCGGGAAGTCCCGCTAAGAGACTGGCACCAACCTTTGGGGCTCGGAGCGCCCGGGTCAAAAGACCGAAGAGGCACCAACCCCAAAAATGCATATTGCAATTTGTACAATATGTATCAGCACACCATACTCATTATCACAGTAGAAGGTGAGGCGAAGAAACACATAGGATGACACAACACATTGCCTGAATTTCGCCCAAAGCAATCAGATCAATGAAACGAAAGCAGTCGAAAAGGTACCTGCAGCTGCCCGTGAGGTGCAACGGTAGAATCTTCGGAACGCATATCCGTTGGGAGCGGGTTCAACTCCCGCTGGGTGGGGGAATATTGCAAAAAAAAAAAAAAAGAAAGAAAGAGGGGAAAGGTTAGCCTGGCTCCAGGAGCCGACTTGCTATTCCCGCTGGTCCATTTCATTGACCATATTCATAATATTGCGCGCATTTCGGGTCAAACACCGAGGATTCAATGCATTTTGTTCCTTTTGCACTCAGTTTTCAAAGGCGTAATGCCTTCAGTTGTGCACATGTTCACTGTTTACGTTTTCTCTGTTTTTTCTTTTTTTCTGTTCTTCCTTCCTCTTATTTCTATACCAGTTCTGCATACATCATAAGATCCAGCCAGAGTGTGTGATTCTTCAGCTTTAGTTTTGTGTTCTCCATTTTTCTTTTCCTTTTCTTTCCTTCTTTTTGTTTTCTTTTGCTTTCTGTTTTCTTTGTCTTTTTTGCTTTCCCCCTCTCACCTTTTTTTTTTGGAATAACACGCCGACATCCATCTGGCTTACCTTTCTTTTTTTTCTTAATAAACATATCCCCCACCCCCGCCAGAGTACTTATTTCGCGGTGCGCACTTGCCCCCCTGGGAAAATGAAAACTCTCCGCCTCTGTCTGGGAGTCCCCTGCAGATATACAAAGACAAGTTTAATTATCTACAATGCTTTGTATTGTTTGTATACAATTATTGCATCCTAAAGTTTTGGGTACCACGACATACGATAAATTACACCCTCTGTTAAGGTTACGGAAAGACAGTCTCAGGAGCAAATTGATAATTTCTAGACCCTGTAGACAGATCGTTTGTCAAGTTTAATATCATCTAAAGTTGTATCACTACCAAATACGCGCAATCTATCAAAACGCGGTGAAACCTCACAACGTAACCTTTATTGAATTATTAAAGCTTCGAGTCCCCTCGTCCAGCATACGTCACGAAGGTACCTGGAAAATTCCACTCTCAAGAAACAACTACAGTAATCCAGAGCTGTCCCATGAAGGGCCCGCGTAACGTTAAAAAAGAAACAGAAAACTTCAAATCTTGAAACACAGCAATTTGTCCAAGTTACAGAAATTTGTGTTGATTAGGTGTGCCTGTTATGTTAATTATTCCGTTATTTATGTTAGTCATTTGCGAAGATAAGGCGAATTGGTTAAGTGTCGCCTTGGGCGGCTTTTTCCTACGTATTTTTCCTGGACAGCTGTCCCAGTAGGCCTTTTGCACAGGGCCTCCCGCATAGAATGGGAAATAAAGTTTCAATTGATGGACGACTATACTTTTTGGTTCGGCGAAGGAAGTGTAGCGACACGGGAAAGCATCCATTGTGCTTACCAATGCATTGTTATTGTCCGTCCGGCCGGCCCACTGGGACAAGAGCTTCGAACTAACAAACCTTCGCTGAAAATAATAAAACTGACGCTCACAATGATGTTAGAAAAATGGTCAGTTATATTCTACTGGGCAAAAGTGTACATTTGGTGCTAACAACAGGAAATACCTCTGAGACGTCTTGGTAAGCGAGACTGCGTTGTTTACGAACTATGAACGCAACGAAACCTGAACGCACGTCCTGAAGTCTTGCAGCGTCCAAATATTTCGAAAACGTGATAGGAGAAGGATGGGTTGATTACTGCTACGGCCAGGTGGGAAGGACATGAATACAAGAGCGAGCACCTGAGCACCCCACGTTATAGGGCTCAGTGTGCGAAGCAGGTAAGTGTGATTGTTTGTCATAATGGGAGAGCAATGTTGGTGACCGCAGCTTCGATGTCCCGTGTCAGTCACTGCGGTGACGAAAGTTTACGAAACCGTATTATGAAAACTGTTTTAGTTTAACGAAAGGCCGAATGACGCGCTAAAGATGATTACAGTTACACGCCTGTTTTCGATTGTTCCGCTAAAAACGCATGAAGTAATCATGTTATGATACGGTAAACAAACACGAGGAGTCCCGCGATCCCTCCGAGTAAGTGTTAGGGGTATCTGCCATCCTTTTTCTTTTTCTTTTTTTTTAACTTGTACAAGTACGTCCTTGATAGCTCGGACCAATTCGAGGAAGACCTCCTCAGTGTATTTAAAGGGTCGAGCTGGACAACGACGTGGACAGATTGAGAACGCTAAAAAAACAGATGAGCACGCTAACGACATGATTTTTTGTACACAAGAGCCGGGTGTTAGAATTTCCCGTTATTTCTCCAGCACACCAATGGACGCCATTGTTGAGCAGAGCTTTACCATGATCAAGGAGGTCGCCCAAAGAACCCTTTTAACTTGGAACACAACAAGGTAGCGACACATTCTTCCAGATATTCCATTTCCAGATCTTGCCAACACATTACATCGATGTTCGCGTGATCATGTGTTTACACAACAGAGGGGTCTACTCTAGATACACATAGCCGCGAGACGTTCTACGAGTTTATCCCTCGAAAACTGCTGTTATACCATATATTCATAAGATGCCACACTACCTTCAAGGTTAAGTAGAGTGCTACCTAACATGGCGAAAAACTTCTACCGCCTTGTAAAGCTAGAGAATTTCCACTAAATATTTCCGCCCATTTTTTTTTTTCATCATTGCGGTGCAATTTGATTTACAAAATCGCTACCTCCAAGTGTAGACAACACCCATCCAGTGTGACGCCTGTAAACCGTTGGTAGAAAAAAAAAGTTTGTTAGGAGGAACTTGGCGCATGACTTTTCTTGTTCGCTGCGGTACGTCATCTTAAGTTTTGTGGAAAACTAATCCAAATGGAAGAATTATACAATAAAATAACTTCTAAGTTTAGCAATCTCATGTGAAGCATTCTATAGAAACAGGGTAATTCGCTAACCATGTTGTGCTTGTCTGCTATACAACGCCGTTTTCACATAATTTGCCCGGGTTTATATATAGTAGCAGCTCGTGTCTTCTTTTCTCAAAGTGTCATTGTCGTGTTTCTTAAGGCCCTTAAATTGGGAAAGGTATCGACGTGGCGACGTTCGAGCTTTGATCGCGAACCATACGGGTGACATATACCCGCCACTGTTGTAACTCGAGGAGCTCGTGGAAACCTTTGGCATGAAAGATGCAAGGGGAGCTTCGTCACCACTAGATCCAGGAATGAAGTACAAGAAAGCGTGTGATGACGACGAGGCAGCGAATGCATTGTCTCATCAGTACCATCAAGCGATTGCAGGGCTACTTTATTTAGCTGGAGGGACGAGGCCAGACTTGGCATTCGCAGCATCATATATGAGTCAGTTTAATGTGAAGCCTACCGAACAGAATTGGAGCGGATTGAAGCTCATGCAACGCTATCTCAAACAAACGAAAGACGTTGCGTTAACGTTTTCAAAGACTGGGAAGCAAATTCAAGCCTTCTGCGACGCAGACTGGGCGACTGATTGTGTTGACAGACGTTCTTTCAGTGGCTACGTTTTTACGCTAGCAGGTGCAGCGGTATCCTGGAGTAGCAAAAAGTAGACGTCAACCACACTGTCAACAGTCGAAGCGGAGTATATCGCAATGTGCCACGCAACTAAAGAGGTCTTGTGGTTGCAACATTTTATGAAGGAAGATGGAGCGAGTGAATTCATCGGTGAGCCACATACCCTCTTCGTTGACAATCAGGGTGCAATTGCGGTCGGAAATAATCAAGTGGTATCCGAGCGCAACAAGCATATAGAGTTGCGACACTTCTTTCTCCGTGAGAAGATCGAGACCGGACAATTGAAACTCCAGCACATCAGAACATCGGAAAATTTACGCGGACATCATGACCAAGGCTCTGAATGGGAAAAGGACACGCCGGCATTGTGAGAGTCTGGGTCTTCATGAACGTCAGACTCCGATACGATCGACAAGGGTTTTTGCGACGACACATTGAGGGAGGGTGTTAGATATATTTAACAATGTGTTGTCTAGTTTCGTTTTCGTGTTCGTCTGGCGTATGCTCACGTGTTTGTGCGCTTTCATCTTGCGCACACTGCGTGACTCGCGTAACGCGCTCTTCTTTTACTTTTTCCCTTTTCTCTTCACGAGTAAAGTCGTTCCTTGTTCGACTCTTGCTGTGGCTTCTGTCTACTCATCCCTGGGTAGCGCTAACAAGCGATACCTCTTTTAGTAGCACCATACCACCGAAAAATGACGAATTTCGGAACCCTTTATCTAAAAAACCCCACCTCGAAAATTATTGTAGATAGTTCCTTAGATTATCCACAGAAGAAAAATCAAAATTCGGATTTGATCGGTAAGCGCACTGTGAATTTTTTGCCAGCCCTATACGCGGAGCGCATTCAAGCGGCGGCACCGTGTCCCGCGTGTTGCAAAATCCAATTTTCCAAAGACACTTTCAACTTCTGTCTTCACATAAAAGGTAACTGCTATCATTTGAAACCGTTCTCGCATCACCGTGGACAAATGGTATAAAGACGCAAAAGGATTCTAAAGCATTCTGTTCTTGCCGGAATGTGTGACGTCCCGCAAAAAATGCGAGCACATCTGGTTGCTCCACAATCTAGATTCAGCAATTACAACACTGTTATGAACGCAACCGCTCAGTACGGTTTCAAATGATAGCAGT
The DNA here is from genome assembly GCF_037126465.1 of Ornithodoros turicata. NCBI lineage: Eukaryota > Metazoa > Arthropoda > Arachnida > Ixodida > Argasidae > Ornithodoros > Ornithodoros turicata. The sequence goes on from NW_026999405.1 coordinate 111,488, forward strand.
TACCCTTTATGTGAAGACAGAAGCTGAAAGTGCCTTTGGAAATTTCGATTTTGCAACACGCGGGACACGGTGCCGCCGCTTGAATGCGCTCCACGTATAGGACTGGCAAAAATTCACAGTGCACCTACCGATCAAGTCCGAATTTTGATTTTTCTTCTGTGCATAGTCCAAAGAACTATCTACACCACATAAAATTTTCGAGGAAAGTTTTTGGTGGGGTTTTTCAGATAAAGGCATCCGAAAATCGTCATTTTTCGGTGGTATGGTGCTACTAAAAGAGGTATCGCTTACGTTCCTGACCGAGTAGAGCAAATTATACATCATTCGATAGCCCCATGAATGAAAAATTAAACAGTATAAAGCATCTTATCCGTTTTGTACATCGTCCGCAAAGTTGCAGTGAATATGGTGCTTTTCGGTACTTTGAGTCAACTTTGATATTTTTTAGAGACAAAACAACAAAAACGGACATAGCACTGCCAACGCAGGATCCTATTGTGCCCTAAGTGGTCTTAAGCCAGATCAAGAAATTACGGTAATGCGACAAGAAATAGCCTTGTAGGGAACGCTCAAACCCGCGCGCGATGACATCGTCTTATGAGAGGCAGTTTTTTCCTCCTCTCCTATTTCCCGAACCGCGCAGCGCAGATAATTCCGAAAGCGTTTATTCCTCCTAACTCACCGATGGCTTCAACAGAAAATTTTCCCAGTACATTCGAGATATCAAGTGCACCGGATTGTTCGATTTAAGATGGAACTATAGCCCCCTGTAATGCTATCCTATGCAGCCATTAAAGTAGCACGGAAGTCATTTTAACACCCTGTTTTCTTTCTATAAAAACCGAACTGTTAAGTAAGCCAGTAAGATGCACCACAAAGATGCAAAGTAATTCACACCACAGAGTCATAATTATCGCAGAAATGGAATTTAAAGCACGCCGCAAAAAGCGACCGTGAGCAGCGACGATGAAGAGCAGTACCAGCCTGAGATCTGCCTGGACGCTATAAGGAGAACGCTCCCGGATTGGTCTAGAGATATGTTGTCTGCTACTCCTTTGTTGTCTGCTACTCGGCTGTTCGGGGCTCTGAAAAAGCCTTTTACCTTGCTCGGTAATGATTCGGTCGCTCCTTCTATCTCCAATTCTCCGCGAGAACTGGCAAAACTGGTTTACGGCGGCAAAGGGACAAGGCGCTGACCCTCACTGACCGGCGAACCAGAACGAGTTCTCCTTATAACGTCATCGGTCACGTGGCATCACACCTTCTCCTCCTCGTAATACCCGGAGTGGCGAGTTAAAGGTGAAGGCGCGGGGCCATGTTTATGTGATTTTTTTTTCTGGTAAACAAATTGCACACATCAAAACCTTTAGCGCCATTCGGTAAAATGATACACACGCTTTCATCAGACGTCTTAATCTGATTTTTTTTTTTTTTTTGAAGGCCCTTTGTGGTGACGGCGCGCAAAAGATGTTTCTACCTTTCCCAATCCAGGGACTGACAATTTCTCGACTTTGTTTTTACAGGAGCATGACAGCACTCGCTGCTGCCCTTATTGCACTCGTGCTCTCTAAGGAGTCACTGTGCATTCATGTAATCAAGATAGCCCAAAAATATGGCGGACACGAAAACATAATGGTCGCTGTGCACCGAGATGTGAATGAAACTCAGCAGCTTTTGGACAACATTAAGGTAAGAATTATTTCATAATCAGCATATCTGATTGTACAAACAGCAGCTATGAAATTTTTTCACGCATAAGGCAGAATACGGATGTCAGCATCCGGGTAGAGGTACAACATGCGGCACATGAATATATTTGATATGTTAATGGTGTGGGGGAAAGAATGTGAGAAAAAAAAAACGGAAAGAAAGGAAGCTACGTCGCCTGTCACATTGTGTACCTGCGAGGGAGTTCGGGGAAGGCAGGGTTAAAGAGGACAACTCAGAGGGGGATTGACCCACCTAGGACATCTGGGAAACAGTGGTAAAGGAACTCCCCATGAATGGGTAGCCTATACGAGGTGTCCACGGGAGATGTGAAAAAAAAAAAGGACTAGGATAAGAGGAGCATAAGCAAAGTGATGATTGTGAGGATAAAATACGTTATATACTCGATGAGTTGACAAAGGAACCATGGGAGTGTAGAGGTTTAAATTTACTGATCAAGTAAGATTCACGTTTTTTTACGTTTATTGTCTGAAATGAAACCACATTCTGATACTATGATTTCGTTATCTATGTTGTGATGAGGATGGTCGAAGTGGACCGAAACAGGAGATATGGCGATTACTAAGGAAGGCGACTACACTTTATGTTTGTAGAATCTTCCTCGTATAGGTTTACTGTTTCTCCAACATATTAAATAGCAAAGATTTGTGGGGCTGCAGTGGAGATGATCGTGAGTTTTAAGTGAAACGTCACCGTCAGCGCTGTGGTAGCAGGAAGGATGTAATGGCGCACTTGAAAGGGTGTGTTACCGCACAAGCAAAACAATCGAGTTGCCGCTTTGTTGAAGGGGAAGAATATTTCGTAAACTACTTCTTCGGAAAGACGGGGAAGAAGGGAACGTTTCTTTCTTTTCGCCCGTCATCACCGTCTAGGATATTAAGATGTCTTTTAAGGATAGAATAGTGTTACACAAGGACTTGCGATAGGTTGCAGCGATTTTTTCTGTTTTTTTTTTTCGTTAATAGGTTTAGGAATGAACAATTCATGGTGATTTAATAATCGATTGATGCATAAGATTGCCGGAGAAGTTTGTATCGAGAAAGTTTGCGGACATTTCTCGAGCATGCATTAGGAAATGCATTAGGAATTGGCCCTGACGTATGGTTTTCTTCTGGATCTTAGGGTGATAACTGTGAAAAAAAAAAAAAGAAAAGAAAACTAATGGAGTTTCTCGGTCGATTTTTCTTATAGATCCGTCACTAACCTACCTGATTTTAGAGACACTGTGGTGTCGAGGAAATGCACTGATGTCCTAGGAGAAACTCCGCTGGAGTTCAATATTATCGTTAAAGGCTCCCCACACTACGTAATGGGTCACGTGGTTCGCTGACGTCGCTCCACGGAAGACTGTCACGTGACCTTAGCACGCGAGTTTTGAATGTTGACGACCCGATCCGGAGGAGTTTCCCGGATCGGGTTGCACCCGAACACTTGGGAAATTCAAGCCTCGAGTTAGGTTTCCGGGTGAAGATGGGATTTAGATATGAAATGCTGGAAAAGATCTCTCGACTTTAGCTTTTAGTTTGCGTCCTAGCTGCCAAAGATTGAGTATAAATGAGTAATCAAAGCTACGTAGAGCAACATTGGGGATATGTTTATTATAAAAACAGGAGCCACATTAGACAACGTCACGGAATTATTTGGAGCCACCCAGCATTCGAGTCTCAATACTACACAGGTGGGGGAAGTTACTCTTATTTTGTAGTGCACTACTGTTAATCCCTATTTTTCCAAAACGTAACGTTATTAATTACTGCTGCGATAGTAGGTAATGCGTTACTAACGCATTTACTTCTGATAAGTAACGCCATTACTTTTGCATTACGTCACTGGGAATCCTTATAGTATGTACCCGGTTGAGTCCCATAAGGGCATTCCGAAATTCAGTACAACAACAACAACAACAATAAATGATGACGATGAGATGGGGTGTTTCACCGCGGTGATGCGGTACCCCAACCCATTGCACACGGAACATTATGTGAAGATGACGGAGGAAGGATGAAAACAACTGGAAGCTCATGAATAGGTGAAGAACCCGACGATGGAGCACGGGTCTTCATAGGGGCCAATGAGTGCAGCATGACCAGAATTCTGTGACAAAAACTTAAAGCGTGCTTCACCTGCATACTCCCACGGGCGCAATGTATAAGGAATGCAAAATCGCCTGCAGTTCGTTTGGATGATACCACTCTGCGTTTGTTCTCTAGGTCGGTAATTAACGTAGTCTTCGAGGTTCCATTTAGGTTCCAATGTACGATCGTGTAGGTGAAGCCGGCATTACGATCTCTCCGCATTTGTTTCGTTGTCACTTATGCCAATTTCTTGTGGGAGCTAAGACGAGCGAAAACAATAGGCGACGCTCAAGCGTGAAGTGATCCAGAAATGGGAACAGGGGCAACGCGCGCCTGCGAGCTTCTTCGTCTTCCTCTCTGCAGACCACCGAGTGTTGGTGGTACTGCAGATACTATACAGATAGTGCTCGAGGTAGTCGGAATCGCTATGCGGGAAGCGTGACGAGTAATGGCCAACAACAACTTTATTGTGATGTACTCGTTCCATGAAGCGAATACACGACGAAAGAACGACGACATTCGCTGGGCCTCTGACATCCTTCATGCAAAGAAACTCTCACCGTCGTCGCAAAAACTCGCTCCATGGAGTTGGCCGTTAGCTGCATTAGCGGTCAATCTGTCGTCGTCGTTTTAAAGCCACAACACTTTTTTCTCTACTGTTTTGCACCACTGCCTACGTATCACGTAGGGGACGTGTGAAGAACGCTCACGAAACAATCCAAAGAGCAACTTATAATATCCAAATGACAAACATACTGCGCTAAGCAGTAAGCAGCCGGAAGCAGGGACTGTCACCTTTAGATTTGAAATCACGTTAACAGTAAATGGGTAAGAGCAGGGGGGCCGACAATGGCAGGAGTAGAGACCAAACACGTGAGATCGAGGCTCCTCCTGTTTTTCCTTCTATCTTCTTCGATCCTCTTTCATGTGTTGTAGAGCTATGTATTTCACTTTGTGCTATAAGAGGAGTAATCTTCTGTTAAACATAAGAGACCTGCTCCAGCACGGAATCCAACATGGTGAAAAATCCGAGGTGATACGTAGCGGGTGTGAAACGCCATCTCTCGGATCATTGGAGTCTGTATGTTCCTGTTTCCCGTCCAGTAAAGAGACCTTATCATTGTTCTGCGTGAATCGCGATGGTTCATTCTGCATTTATACTTAAAATAACATGGGGACAGTACTGAATTAAATGTACTGTATGCGACACCGTTGTCTGAAATCTGCGAGCGCATGTCATGCTGGTGTAGCGAACCGAGGTCGTCAGTTAGTACCACCTTCGCCTCACTTCCGTGACTAGTAGGGCACCCTGGCGGTGACAACGCTGTGACAACGCCACCAGACCGGAGAGATGGTCTGATAATGTCCTCCTGATCAGAGCGCACGAGGAAAAGCTTGCAGACGACGCGACATTATCAGACCATCTCTCCCGTCTGGTGGCGTTGTCACAGCGTAGTCACCGCTAGGGTGCCCTACGAGTCACGGAAGTGAGGCGAAGGCGGTACTAACTGACGACCTCGGTTCGCTACACCAACCTGACACGCGCTCGCAGATTTCAGACCCCCCAACCATGTCGCATACAGTACCTAAAATTAATGTTCGACTCCTTATTTGTTTATTTATTTGTAACACGGCAAAATTTACTCTTCGATAAAGTCGGTATCAAACACCAAAACACACTAAGTAATTTTACGTCTTCCGTTAGTCATAAACTGTAATACCACAGCGGTCGATCTGTGGCGCATTGCTATTTGCCACGTGAAGGCTCCTTGATCTGGCAAATGAACGTGAGAGAGAAAAGAAGACGTTTTAGTGGGTCTTCTCGAGCATTTTTGTCGTTTGAGTATGGTTACCATAGTTTCATATAAAAGGGAAGATGATATAAAAGGGATGTAGTTTGATATATGAAAAAGAGAAGATATTGAATTCGTCGCCTAAATTAATGAGCCCCACCCACCCCAAAAAATGAAAAGATAAAAATAGAAAACATCACCCCTCCCGGACAAGGAATTGTATGTGCGCATACGTAGCTGTATCCCCTGGAAGTGAAATGAAATTGCGGGAAATTTTATCATCTTTTCCTAACAAAATATTCAGTTGAACAGGATATTAACGTTAGGGTGAACATCCATAAGCACATCTATGCCTGATATCGTCAGCTAGGGTTACACAGTACACGCTGACTGATTTTCGATACAGCTGCCATGCAGTTTCCGCTATCTACAAAATATGATATATCAGTCGAGCACACGTAAATGTATGGAAGAAAATAATAACACATGAGCAGATTGCAGAGAAGATAACTAAAACTAGATCGCTCGTTGGCAAAATTAGAAAACAGCTATAAGGACATGCTAGAGGGACATTTCAAAGAGCGGTCGACGTTCTGACAGTGATACTGTCTGTATATCGTACTTATGGTTCTGCAGATTTATATTTATTAACAGTTCAGCAGTATTATCATCAGAGTGTTTTCCCTTTTACTTGTATATGATATCGATAATGATGATATTGATTGGTCCTTGTTCAATAAACAGCTTAACTTTCCTCTTAACAATATTTACAACTGTGAAGAAGGTGTAGGTGCCCATACCATTTGCCGCACGCGAGTCGTTTAGATGTCTTTGCGCTGCTCGCGATACGGTTGTCTGAAATTAGCGTCCCGCTGTTTATCCTATCATAAACCTCCAGCTGTTGCAAGACCATTCCTTTTGAGTAGTGAGTACAACATTGATACAACATTTAGGGGAGCAACCAAGGAAGCGTGGGCTGCGGATCCAATGATCGGCGGTTTCAGACAACCGTAGCCTTGTTCGGAACTTCAAGGTCTTGTATGTAAATAGAAGTAGACCTTATTTTTTTTACAACAAATAATTTACTAGCAGTCTCCGAAATAATGGATACCTTAAGTGTTTACGTTTCACGTTTTGTTTTCACCGTTTTCCTTTTTGTTTCTTCTTTTGACGATAGCAAATCTGTTTGGATAAACTTTTCTTTAGGCGAAAGTAATGTAGAACCCTTGGTCAAAATGCCGGTGGGCGTATGGCTGGAACGTAGACAGAAGAAGGATGAATGGGTGGCAGTATGGATCACTGTCTTATCTTCCGACGTAGATAAAGTAGCACAAGTGACTGTACTTTACAGATTTGCGCACCAATATGTGGCCTATCAGGCCTTACCTCACCCCCATCGCTCCGTTTTTTTGTTGTATTGTTAGTGAGTTTTAGTATACCGTTGATAAGGTTATCGTGCCCATGGGAACCAATCGCAGTTGTGCGTGACTCAAAATCTTATCCAATGATTGGTTCCGGTTGATACGGTTCGACGCAAGTCACATTATCAACGGTCTGCTAAAACCCTCTATTTTGTGAAATCAGAATAGGGCTTCCGCAAATAGCAGGCCACAGCCGAGAGTTGGAACGATAGCGCTGATCTCACGCATATCAGTATCGAAATACTTGCACCTTATGTCCAGAAATAAGACAAGAGGGGGATACGAAACGTAAGGAACAGAAGCCTACATGTGACAAACTTTCGAGGCTGTGTTTGTGCAACAGATTTTCCGCACTTCTGTTGCAGAGAGAGATTAACAGGCGGCCTTGTTCGCTCCTGAGGATTTAAATTACGGACATGAGTGGCTATGCCGTATTGCGATCACAATTAGATCACGCATTTAAATTACAATCGCGGCTCAGAGGGCAACAGTCAACAGAACAGTAAAAACTAACAAAATCATACGGAACTATATCGGTTATACCTATTGCACGTCTTTCTGAACAATAATAAAAAAAAAAAGAATAAGTGGAGCCCGCCAACTCACTGCCTTTACAAATCTGACGGCCGTACACCGCCATCACGCCCATCTGCGCTTTGGAACCCTAATGCAACCTCCAAGACAGCATTCCATCCAGAAATCTGTATTCAAAAACTTCGGACGTGAAGGTCGTGACAGTAAAGAACAAATGCACAGCCCTTCCCTATTAACCAAATAAACTACAGGCGGCTCTGTATTCATTATGGATTGTGTCTATGGGAGTACGCAGATCAAGCCCGTTTTAAGTTTTTGTCACAGAATTCTGTTAGTTCCGTTCTCCATTGTGATCCTCTTGTTTCGTCCCACAAATGAATAGAATGTGATTTATATCCTATCAGAAATGTTTCTCTTGCAGTTTTGAGGATGGTTGAAAGGATATCTCAGGTCCTTCTGAGAACCGAAGCTCACAGAATCGTATATTGCTCACATATTTTTTTTTCAGGATATTTAATGTGTCAATATACACTTGTGCAGTACAGTTTCAATACAACAACAACAACACATAAATCATGACTATGACCTGGGGTGATTCACCACTGAAGAGCACAATTTCAATACGATTTCAATACAGTGTAGCACGAATTGAATACGCCAACTGAGTAAGTCAAATTTATGAGCAATATAAGCGCTGCCTATCAAGCAGACATGTACAAGATACTCAAAAATGTATTTAAGATAAGATAATAAATACTAACGTTAGAATGTAATTAAGATAGAGTATAAATATATGCAAATTAAAGTAATTAAGGTAGAGTTGAAAGTACTTCAAAAAGTATTTGGAATACAATTAAGATACTATTTACCCTTGAACGCAAAAAGTCACCGGCCACTGGTCAATGCGCCAAGTCGCCGCTAAATGAATCATCTAAACCCCGCGCACTACGCTAGCCGCCGCTGTGTGATAGGAGTCATCTAAACACGAGTCCCAAAAAGATGACAAAGATATACCATATAACTCCACTAAGTATATGTGACACAGAGCACAGCAAACTTCTAGCAGGTCACTGCTCGGCGAGGTCAGAATTCGGCGTCACCGCGTCACGGCACACATTTATTTATTTATTTATTTTGGTACCCTCAGGGCATAAGCTTTACAGAGGGGAGTGGGACAAGAAACTAAAGAAGAAACGACAGGCACATACAAGGCAATTTCAATCATAACATAAAAATGCAAAAAAAGAAAAAGAAAACACGCAGACAAGGTGGCCTAGCAAAACTAATCACTGGCAGAGTAATGAATTGCTACTGATTTCTTGAAGAGTGTAATGTCAGTTATTGATGTTAATGATGATGGCAGCTGGTTCCACTGAAGCGATGTTCTAGGTATGAAGGACTCAGAAAACGTTGTAGTTGCACAGCGATGAATACCCACTTTCTGGCTATTATCGACGCGACGCGATATGTAATGAGGTGGGAGAATGAGCGATTCCTTCAACGAAGGGTTGTGGTGATAGATTTTATGAAAGAGGTTCAGGCGACTCAATTTACGGCGCACAGACAGAGGTGGGATATGGAGGCTACTTTTCATTGATGATACACTAGCGGTGCGATTGAAATTGCCGATAATGAAGCGTGCTGATCGATTCTGAACAGCTTCAATAGCGTGAACGAGCGATTCTTGATAAGGGTCCCAGATAGCTGCCCCATATTCGAGTTTTGGTCTAATGAGTGTTTTGTACAGTGTTAACTTTAGATGAAGAGGTACTAGATAAAAATTACGTTTGATGTAACCCAGAGTGCGATTGGCACTACTGATAATGTGTTCAATATGCGTGACATAGTGACATGTGCGTGACATAGCTAAAGGTGTTTCTGAGCTGACAGAACGTGTTGGAAAAGTAGAGTCCTGTTTAGAGAGTATACGTTCTATGCAAAATGACATTACGGGGCTGGAAAACGACGTTCATTCAATGGAGTTAGTATTGCCACAAATACAGAGTGACCTGCGAAATTGTGCTGCTCATATAGATGATCTGGAAAATCGTATGAGACGTAATAACCTAGTATTTAAGGGTATCCCTGAGGTTGATGGTGAGCGTTGGAGAAAATCCTGAGTGATTTTGTCAGGGAACACTTGGGTACGTCTCTTGGTGATGTTGAGCGTGTACATAGAGTAGGACGTAAGGCAAGAGAAGGTCAGTTTCGTCCTATTATAGTGAAGTTCTCTAATTATAAACAAAAGGAAAGTGTGCTTAAGAGTGCTCCTAAATTAAAAAATCTCACACAACCGAAAGTATGGATTGAGGAGGATTTTTCCTTACGGATAAGAAACTGTCGTAAGATTCTTAGGGATTACGCCAGACCGTATCGTGAAGAAAACAAGAAAGTTCGTTTTTCCTATGACAAGCTGATAATTGAAAATGATATGTATGTGTAACGATGAAAAGCAAAACAAAGTAGTTCTACTAAGGCAAATGTCTACTCGTCCTGTGAATAGTGATGTAGTATCTGCTACGTCTATAAATGTCAGTTCCTCAAGTTCCTTGCCTTTGCCTTCTGTAAACCTTGTAAGGTCAGACAGGGATTGACAGTTACTGGACACATCCCTGTCAAGTCTTGTGTTGAACTTCAGAAGTTTATTGTCTGTTCAGGACATTGTGGAAAATTTGACCGATATGTGTAAAACTGACATTATATTTGGCACGGAGACATGGCTCACATATGAAATTAATGATAACCAGTTGTTATTAAATAAGAATTATGTTATTTATCGGAAAGATCGTTGTGGCAAACGTGGGGGCGGTGTGCTTTTAGGTATCCGTAAAAATATCGTGTCGGGTTTTGTTCATGTTCTAACTGACTTAGAAATAGTGTTTGCGGTTTTGAATATTCGTCATGTTCAAAAGATTATTGTAGGAGCTTGTTACCGGCCACCAAGTGCAAGGTCTGACTTTTGTGATAAGTTACATAATTGTTTAGAAGTTTTGTTACGGTTTCCTGGATCAGATATTATACTTGCAGGTGATTTTAATTTACCTGATATTGATTGGTCAGTACCTTCAATATACCCTTCATGTACAAATAGGTCTGAGTGTTTAAGTTTTTTGACTGTGTGTAATGAATTTAATATTGTTCAAAAATTGGTCTGTCCAACTCGGGGAGATGCTGTCCTTGACCTGTTTTTTACGACCCGCCCTGATGACGTAGTGAATATTGATTACCTGGAAGAAGTTAGTGATCACAGAGCCATTTGTGTTACAATGACATTTAATCCAGAAAGAAAGTATGAGGTAGTGAAATATATATATGACTATAGAAGGGCAAACGTGACTGAATTAAACTCGGCCATGGAGAATTATTTTAGTACGCTTTCTTCGTGTTGGCCCATGCGATCGGTGGATGAAAACTGGCAGTCCTTTAAAATTGCTCTCGTTGAAAACGCTCGCATTAGTATTCCTAGGTTGAGGTTGCGATCCAGTTCTAGGGCGCCTTGGTACTCTGTACATTTAAAACGGCTGGCTAATAAGAAAAAGAGAATGTATCGTAAAGCTCAACTACTCGCGACTTCATATAATTGGGCTAAATACCACAGGGCAGCAAGAGAGTATAAAGTAGCCGTTACGCAAAGTAAAAAGAGATTTTATTCTCAGGAGCTGCCTCTACTTTTGAGTAGTAACCCAAAAAAATTTTGGTCTGTTGTAAAGTCTAAAGTTGGAGGCAGTACATTTTGTAATATACAAAAAGAAGGGTCTACTCTGTCTGACTCGGCATGCGCACAGGAATTAAACTGCTTTTTTTCTTCAGTGTTTACGAAAGAAACCACGTTTTTTCCAGATATACAACCTCACGCACACGCTACCCAAACCGAACTGCCTTCTATTTCTCCTGAGGGTGTGATCAAAATTATTAACAATTTACCAATCTCTTCATCTCCTGGCTGTGACGGAATTACAACAAAGTTATTGAAAATGACAAAAGCAGTATCCGGTAAAATCTTAGCATTAATTTTCCAGCAGAGTCTTGTTTGCGCAGACTTACCATCCGACTGGAAGCACGGAATAATAGCACCAATTCCCAAACGACCAAAACCTGTAGAGGTCAGTCACTACAGACCGATATCTTTAACATGCGTGTGTAGTAAAATTTTGGAGCATATCCTGTATGCTTATATTATGGATCACCTAGACGACCACGGGGTCTTATTCCCAAATCAACATGGTTTTAGAAGAAATTTTTCGTGTGAAACACAGCTCTTCGGGTTGGTCACAGATCTCTTTGAAATGATAAACGGTGGTCTACAGGTAGACGTGATCTATGTCGATTTTAAAAACGCATTCGACCGAGTTCCTCACCTGCGGTTAATTAGCAAACTGCATTCCGTTGGACTTCATCCCTCTGTCATGGCATGGACATCTAATTTTTTGACATCCAGGACGCAGTGTGTAAAATGCGGTACATCGGTATCAGATATATCACATGTTCTCTCAGGGGTTCCGCAGGGTTCTGTCCTCGGCCCTCTTTTATTTTTAATTTATATTAATGATTTACCGCAAAGTTTGAAGTGCAACGTTCGGCTATATGCTGATGATTTGGTTTTGTACCAGGGCATAAATTGTTACGAAGACTGTATAAGATTTCAGTCAGATGTTGATGCCCTGGAAGCATGGTGCAATGTATGGTTAATGGACGTAAATGTAACATTCACAAAAGTGATGTCAATATCGAGAGCAAAAATGAGCACAAACATTGATTACATATTTCGGGGAACTACGTTAGAAAAAGTTAAACAATATAAGTATTTGGGAATATTCATATCCGACGATTTGTCGTGGAAATACCACGTTGAACAGGTGTGTCTCAAAGCATCAAGTACATTGGGATTTCTAAAACGTACATTGCACCAGGCCCCTTCAAATGTGAAGCTCTTAGCATATAATACTTTGGTACGATCCAAACTAGATTACGCTGCTGTTGTGTGGAGTCCTTATCAGAGATATTTATGTGATAAGTTAGAACATGTTCAAAGTAATGCTATAAGGTTTATTTTCAATATACACGATCGTACAGTAAGTATGACATAGACCAAAAAGTACTATAAAATCCCATTATTGGCAGCAAGGCGTAAAATAGCTAGGCTTGTTCTCCTACATAAATTGTATCATTCTGATTCTCCATATATTACTCGCGCCAGCTTTTTCTCGCGTCGTGTTGAGCATTCCTATAGGTTAGAATTAAATTTGAGCTGCACAGACGCGCATAAGCACTCCACACTTCAGCTGGGTATCAGCGAATGGAACAGGTTGCCAGCTGATGTCGTCGCACTGCCGGACCTTAGCAGTTTTCAACGTGTCTGCGAATAAATGTTTCTTTAGAATACAATTATAAACTGTGTAAATACTTTGATGTGTTCCTCTTGTTCCCCCCTTATGTAACACCCTTGTGTAAAGGGTCCTTAAGGTAATAAAATGAAATGAAATGAAATGAAATATGCGTGCGCCAAGATAAGTCCGATGTGATATGAACGCCTAGATATTTATATGATGAAACGTGTTCAAGTATGGTGTTGTTGATGCTGTACTCTGAATAGTTTGAGGTTTTGCGGCAAACTCTAAGGTGTTTGCATTTATTAATATTGAGCTCCATACGCCATGTGTTACACCAATCAAGGACGTGGTCTAAATCAGATTGGAGAATGCTGGCGTCGTCACTCTTCGTAATTTCACGATATAGCACGCAGTCATCAGCGAACAGTTTTATGTTTGAACGAAGGCTGTTGGGTAAATCGTTAATGTATATGAGAAAAAGAAGTGGGCCCAACACCGAACCCTGGGGAACGCCGCAACGGGCTGGGATTAGATTGGAGTCGTAATTGTTAGCCGTTACATATTGGAACCGATCGCTCAAGAAAGACCGAATCCACTCCAGAACCTGGGGATTAATATTGAGGAAGTTGAGCTTATGAAGCAGTAACTGGTGCGAAACCTTGTCGAAGGCGCGTTTAAAATCAAGGAAAATACAATCTATAACTGAGGACCGATCTAACGCTATGTGGAGATCGTGAGCAAAACAAGCAAGTTGCGTCTCACAGGAAAATGATTTGCGAAACCCGTGCTGGGAATCGCTGAAAAAAGCATTCTCTTAGGTGACGCACTAAATGAGAGTAGATGATATGCTCAAGTACTTTACACGGCACGGATGTTAATGAAATAGGTCTGTAATTATTGGGGGATTGTTTATCGCCTGATTTGTGTATTGGGATGATCTTACCCAACTTCCAGTCAATGGGAACTTGTCCTTCAAGCAATGATTGTTGAAATATTTTAGAGAGAAAAATTGATGAGTAGACAATAGTGCCTTTCAGAAGTTTTGGAGTAATCAAATCACTGCCCGCACTGGATGACAATGGTAATGAATCGATGATCTTGCCAATTCCCACGTCATCGACAATGATGGGGTCCATGGGCGGTATGTTTCGCATACTGAGTGGAGGGCATTGTATGTTACAAACTGAGCTGAAGGAGTTAGAATAAGCCATGTTCAAAATGCCTGCGCACCTCTGGTCAGACTGTAGGTTGCCAGCTGAATCAAGCAAGGAAATCTGCAACTTATTCTTAGGGTTTACCGTGTTCCAAAACTTCCTGGGAGATTCGGCTAGCATGGAGGGTAACTGATTTGAAAAAAAATTGGACTTCGCATTTTTAAGAGCAGCACTATAAGCGTTCAGAGAAGCGGTATATTGCTCCCACTTCTGGGGAGATGACGTTCTTCTGGCTTGACGATAAAGACGCTTCTTCTTGTTTTTTAGTCGTTTTAAAGTGCGGTTGTACCATGGTGATTCATTTCGTATGCGGATGACGCTTACAGGAATGTGCTTATCCATAAGTTGCGTTAATTTCGTCTTGAACATCAACCAGTTCGACTCAACCGAGCGATCATCAAAGCCATCTATGAAGCAATCAAGGAAGTTACACAGTTCATCATTGATAGCTGCGAGATTGGCTTTCTTATAGTTGCGAATGACTTTCGTGCGTGTACTATGGGTATGTAAGTGAGTTTGTACAAAGAAATGCAGTAATGAGTGATCACTTAAACCATCGGAATGTACTACAGGTGATGCGAGGTCAGGAGTTGTGGTAAGGACTAAATCAAGAATGTTTGAAGTAGTAGCAGTAACGCGAGTCGGGTTCAGAACAATTTGGTTAAAATGGAAATCATCACACAGGCGAACAAAAGCGCAAGCATCATTGGATGATGGGACGCCAGGTGGCTCAACATTCCATAAGATACCTGGATAATTGAAGTCACCAAGAAGAAACACTGGTACAGACGGAAATCGCGTCGTGACAATATTTAGTGCGTCATGTAGATTGTCAACAAAGTTATTATCAGACGATGGTGGACGATAACACACGCCGACAATGATTTTGTTATGATGTGAACCAACTGAGACCCAAAGCATCTCCAGCGTGGTAGGGACATTAACAACAGCAGATAATAAAGACTCTGATACAGCGATCAGTACTCCGCAACCAACCCTTAATCCTCTGTCGGCTCTATACACCGCAAACACTTTCTCACAATTAAACAGCTCACAATTTGATATTTTGGTTGAGAGCCATGTTTCAGTAAGGACAACTACGTCGGCCTCAGTGGTGTCGATGAATGAGCTGAGTTCATCACGTTTGTTTATTAAGCTTCTAATGTTTGTATATACAATAGATAGGCGCGTGCCGTGACACCTTTCAGTGCCCCTGGGGATTTCCTATCGACTCGATCGAAGCTGACGTGAACTGGAGATAGAAGGCTGCGTTGCCTGGGTTGAAGCATGGCTTTCTGTACTTCGCGCAGTTGAGATATTGGACCTCTCAAGCACACTTGAACCATTCTGAATGTACGTATGAATTTCAGAAATAGTGTCACTAACGGGGTCATAACAAACACATTTCATATTGATATACAACTTATTGTATTTCAGCTTAGAAGGGGCATTGCACGATTTGCCATATTCGATTAACTTCTTCCGAGCAAGTCTGGTATCGGTACTAAAGTCTTCGGACACAGCAATCTTCAAATCCCTCAAATTATGCCTAGCTTGATAAATAGTGTCACGCGTTTTGAATGACGCCAACTTCGCAATAATTGGCCTTGGCCTACAATCAGTGTACGTTCCGATTCTATGACAGCGCTCGACTGAATCACTAGAGACATGGATTCCCAAGTTATCATTTATGAGAGACAGTAGCTTTGTCTCGGATTGGGTCCACGTTTCAGATTTGTCGTCGGGTATGCCGTAAAATACAAGATTATTGCGTCTGGAACGGTCCTCGAAATCAGAAAGACGTGCCCTAAGCGACTGATTATCTGACTTAAGCTTAGCGATATCTTGTTTCGCCTGTTCCAAAGAAGAAACATTGGCTTCAACTGCCGCTAAACGTCCACAGATATCAGTAATTTTACAGGACATTTCACTCTGAGACATTTGCACTTCAGCTACGGCGTTCATAAGCTCAGCCTGGCCTTTTTCAATTGCAGAAGATCGATTAGTTAAGTCCTGTAGCATCTGCAACACGGTCTCTAGCTGCTTAGTTTGAATAGGACCTGGGTTTGTTTCGACGTCACCACTCTGGAGCAGTAGTTGCAAAATTACATGAGCACATTCAGCAAGCATTTTCACGACGACATGTGGGCACGGCAGCTCTACAAAGAACAAGTCGCTGGTTTTCTTACGAAATAGGGAAACGTCATTTCTTACCTGCATAAAAAGCAGAAATGGATTAGCTATGTGCCACATTGCGGAGCTGCGGTGCCCACTGCCACGGTGATGGAAACCGTCGCTTTTATAATCACAGAGCACTGAAGACGCAGATAATGATCTTGTGTGAGCTGGGGCGACTGTCGTAGATTTCGTCTTCAGGAACACGTTGCCGTCCGTACACATAATGGAACCCTCACTGGCCAAGGATTAGTACACATGGGGCAAGATCTCTAAATGGAGACTTCCAAGAAGGGCCAATGTCCAGGTCTAGAGTCACTATCCTGGTCAACTCAGGGGACTCAGGAAATTTCCACTGAACAAGCAAGATAATAGAAAGACGAGACACAGAAAGTTTGAGAGGGAGATCCAAAATATGTAATTAGATTATTGAGTAGAAAATACCATAAAATGTATTTTGAATAGAGTACAAATACACAAAACAAAAAGTATTGAGTAGAGTACCAAAATACCTCAAATTGTATTTAAAATACAGTATTTTAAATACAATACTCCAAACATAGGCGCCGACTGCGGTGGGGGGGGGGGGGGGGGGCTTGCCCCCCAGGAACATGAATTAGGGGGGGCGCCGCCCCCCCGGGAAGTCCCGCTAAGAGACTGACACCAACCTTTGGGGCTCGGCGCGCCCGGGTCAAAAGAGCGAAGAGGCACCCACCCCAAAAATGCATATTGCAATTTGTACAATATGTATCAGCACACTATTCTCATTATCACAGTAGAAGGTGAGGCGAAGAAACACAGATGATGACACAACACATAGCCTGAATTTCGCCCAAAGCAATCAGATCAATGAAACGACGCAGTCGAAAAGGTACCAGCAGCTGCCACTGAGGTGTAACGGTAGGATCTTCGGAACACATATCCGTTGGGAGCGGGTTCAATTCCAGCTGCTCCATTTCATTGACCATATTCATTATATTGCGCGCATTTCGGGTCAAACACCAAGGATTCAATGCATTTAGTTCCCTTTGCACTCAGTTTTCAAAGGCGTAATGCCTTCAGTTGTGCACATGTTCGCTGTTTACGTTCTCTCTGTTTTTTCTCTGTATTTTTTTGTTTTTTATTTTCTTCCTTCCTCTCATTGCTATACCAGTTCTGCATACATCATAGGATCCCGCCAGAGTGTGTGATTCTACAGCTTTAGTTTTGTGTTCTTCGTTTTTCTTTCCTTCTTCTTGTTTTCTTTTGCTTTCTTCTTTTCTTTGCCTTTTTTGTCTTCACCCTTCATTTTTTTTTCAATAACAAGCCGACATCCATCTGGCTTACCTTCCCTTTCTTTTTTTTTCTTATAAAGATAGGGGTGCGAAAAATAAAAAAATTGCGCGCCCTCTGGGACCAAAATAAGCAAACATTTTATTGCATATCGTGAAAGAGCTATGTCTCAGCTACGTTAGTACGAAATATTGGAAAATTTCAAGATGTCCTTTTTGGGTAAAAACTGCCGCGAAAATGAGAATTTTCCCCTACCCTTCCGTGTTCACGGCATTGTTAGGGGATAATGACTGAAGATAAAGCAATGTGTTTGACGTCAAACGAAAGAACAAATAATGATCTTTCTGCTCATGCGAGGAACATCACAGTCGGAGATCCAGGGCCGCGGCCATGACCTTCCAAAAGTGCGGTAAAACGGTACTCTGTTGCGCTTTCGGGATTTTTTTTCGTATACTTTTCTCTTGACCACATAAATTTAATAGCCCACGGTGGAACATGCACCATCCACTCTCTCAGCAAAAAAAATTCGTCCAAATGGGACATCTCGTTCAAGAGATAAAAGGTCACAAAGTTGGAATAAATGTAAGCCGCGAAATCGCGCCGGTTGCTTCGAAGCGCCGTTGACGGAGAAGAAAATATCGCAGAGACCTGCGGTCAGGCACCTTTTGCATCTCTTTGTGGGTGGGATAACATATATTTTTTTCGAGAGAAATAAAAAATGTGACCGGCGGGCATCATTCGATTATAAATGAAACTACCCTACTGGGCAAGCTGTCGGCATCTTTTCTGAATGTTTCCGCATGCAGGGTGAAGACCTATAACCTTTTTATTTATTTTTTCGCATAACAAATATTGTTTATTAGAGTGACTAAATAAGATACGCTACTTAGCGTCCCTATTCTATGTTGTAACAAAAAGGAATGTTTACCGTAAAAATATAAATTACAGTTAAAATACAAATTCGATCATTTCATCAGGGTCATTGGACATTTTGTCGTTCCGGAAAGTCGTCAGACCAAATTTCGTCTCATATCTGTACCCCAAGAACACTCGCGATCCTCAGGACGTCCTCAAGGTGTCATCGCGTCCTCGTCCGTGATGGGATGTCCGGAGGAGATCCGGAGAGTGTCATCATGGGATCTTCCAGTGATAGTCATTTGCGTACATCCTGCGGCCGCCAGCCGGAGGACATATATAGGAGAAGTAAATTAGTTTAATAATGCGATGTGCATTTCTATGCCTGCGCCCATTAATTGGTGTTTCTGTTTGTTTGTCATAACAAAAATTGAACCATATCAGCAGTGATCATGTATATAAATTACAAAATATTACAAAGAGAGAATAGTAGAATAGAAATAGAAAATACAAAAATGCAGGGATACAAATACAACTTGAATGATTTCAACGGATACTCCATGCACTGGGTTCAATGTGCAATAAAATATAGCTTGCTAGACCTTTCATTGTGCCCTCGTTGCCATGAACATCCGTGCAAGGTCCCTGACGGGATGCTGCACGGAGTATTTCCAGGCTCCAACAGCTCCCCATAGAGCCCATAGTTTGAGATAATTCACACAACACTGGGCACACGACCAATGAAATTGCGACGTGGTGGATATTATGCACAACCAGTCGGCCAATCAGGAGCCTCCGTGTCTGGCTGGCTTTTCGGTCGGTCCTGGCTACCATCGACTTCTACTGGATTTCAGGCCTGCCGCCGTTACTCGGTATTCAAAATAACTAAAGCGATTTTGGGGTAAAATAAAGATTTATTTGATACAACACACTAATTCAAAGATCTGATACATGGGTGCACTGTGCGTACAAAGCCCACTGCGTTGTTGACACACTGGGACAAAGTTCGAACATGAAGCAGAGCGAACACACCGTTCAACTCCTAATACCGAGCCAGTCTCATGAGTGCGTACCATTTCATGATGAGCATCTTCTTTCGCTGCCTGCGGTGCATCCACTATAGCGAAGCGAAAAGCGCTTGTGTGGCACGTAATCCTGTCTTTGTTGACAGTCCTCGAAGTCCAACGGCGCTCGAACTTGTTCTTCACGCTCCAACTCATGAAGCATTCCGGTACCGCAGTTGACAAATTGTTCGTGGGATAACAGTTGTGTCCAGAAACAGCACAACACGCGTAGACTCACAAGGACGAACTAATAAACCCGCGAACATATTTCTGCAAACTGTTCTGTCGATTGACACCACCGAACACAGGAGGACGACATGCCGGCCATGCTATTTCGAAACTATGCTGAAACGGCCGAGACGCTGTACGCACATGCGCGCTACAAAATGCGATTTCAAAACGTTCTCGACCAATCGGAGCGAGCGCACAGTCTAGGCCAATGGGCTTGCAACATGGTGTATGGGCGCAGTGGTACATACTCTACAGCCGCGTCCGCGGGTACCTGAGGAGGACTGGTATTTCCGTAGAAGATACACAAAAGTGATGGCATATTACAGCGCGTGCTTGACTTTCGGTGGATGTTTTAAATCAACGAAATAGGAAACACGGACGCTATCTTGGTTGTATCCTTATACTCCAAGGAATTCGTCACTGGTGTGTTACTTATACATGAAATTGAATTAAACTTAGGTTCTTCACCTTTGGTTTTGACTTCGATGCTAGGAGGACTGTCGCACGTGCGGAAGTTCGCAAGATAAGCAATATATAGTATATGATTTGTCTGCGAAAGGAAATGCCACTGTGGGATATTCCTTTCAAAGTCGGCTGACTTAGTCTTACACTTAGTGGCACATGACATTTTATATTTTTTGCTTTTTATACCATGGCACCCATTGTTCGTCATCAAAAAACAATCAAAACTGAGAGACGGAAAATGACAAGCTGGGGGCCACTTCTAAAAGTGAGAAATGAAAGCAGATTTACTGGAGAATTTTACATGATCCTATAGTGCTCCTGAGAGTATTCCAGTCTTGTCGCCAGATGGTTGTCCCTAGGACCATCTCTGGAGTCTCATTCTAACACTTTTCTAACAAATTGAGGATTATGTGGGGATATTCCCAGGATGTCACTGCTGTCCCACAATGACATCCTCAGGATAAGTGTGGGACGTCAGCGTGTTCTTGGGGTAGAGCGGTACAAAAATAATGTAACCGTGGTGGTTTATCAAAAAGAAACGCGGGAAGCGTAATACATTTTGTGTAGATATATTTTGAAGTAACAGACAACTGACGCCACGCGCATTTCATAATTTCTTGAAATTGATGACGACGCAGCGACGATGTGACGCTAAAATGGCACAAAAACTGCCGTGAGCGATAAACTTGATTTTTATGAGCAATAAATGAGCAAGGGGGTTTTGTTTTTAAATATTATAATGATGTCCACCTGGTAAAAATTCCCGAAAAGAAACGCTTCTGGTTTAATGAAAAATGTGTTCACAAACTCTGTTCCCATGTGCAGAAGTCAGTCATAGAAAAACCTACAGAATCTTTTCTACCCTTCTCAAAGTTGCAAAAACAGAGAACGAAATTAAGCAACGAAAACAAAAAGACATTGGGCACGTCACATTGTATTCATTTATGTGTGAAAAAAGCAGAAAAATGAGATACATCAGAATAGTATAAACAACGGAATGATATGATGCGCATACGCTTAGGTTCCAACAGTAATATAGGGACGGAACTCTTTTCTTTCTTTCTGTAAAACATAAAACGCCGTTACAGACGAATGTTCACTGCATTCACCTGTAACGATTGTATATACCGCCACACCTACAACTTGTGCGTTGGAACCTCAGTAGAACCTCGGAGATAGTCTTAACCACCTCCAATCACAGTCATCATTTGGACTTAAGGAACGCAGCTCAAGGGCAAAAGGGCACAATGACAGGAAAGAAATAAGCAGAAGACACGTTACTACTTCTAATGGACTGCGTCTATGGGAACACGTCGCGAGTTCGTGAAAGACATAAAGCCTGCGCGCTCAATGTCAGCAATGTCATAGTGTTTCGTCACTAGTTCGCTATAATGTAGAGAAGAATATGTGTGTACACGTAACAACAACAACAACTTTATTTTGAGAGGAAGAGTGGGGTGGTGTACACGTAAATTACCCCCCCCCCTCCCAAGAATGTCCGGAAAAAAGAGGAAAAATACACAGAAAGTGTAAACCAGACTTCACCTCACGTGTGTACTTTGGAACCTAAATGGAACCTCGAAGATGGCGCTAATCATTCACAAATTTCATATCATAATCATCCTTGGTGCTTAAAGAAGATGTATTTAGAGAACAAATGCACAGCGACATCAAACTACAGGCGATTTTGTATTTCTTATGCGTTACGTCTATGGGAGTGTGCAGGTGAAGCACGCTTTAAGTTTTTGTCACAGAAAGTTGGGAATGGTGAGCGGCCTGTTGCTGATGCGGGCAAGCTCACTACATAATGTCCGCCTTTGCGGGCAGTACAGTGAACATTCCATAAGAATGTGCTGGGCGCTCGCCACGACACCGCAGGTCGAACAGAGGCCCGTGTCACAGCATCGGATCATACACTTGAATTGCGGTGTGGAAGCAACATTGAGGCGGAGTCTACGGAGGAGGGAGGTAAAACGGCGTAGGAGACGGGCAGGGAAAGAAAACGACAGATTTTGGTCTACCGAATGCATTAGAGATCGAGCCGTGATGTCCCTGCGCCATTGCTGCAGAGCCAGTGGTTGAAACCATGCAGTTAGTAAGGCCCTTCTGTCGCCTCTCGAGAGCACAATGGGAACGGCTGTCGGGGACTCGTGGGCAGCCGTTGCTGCTCTGTCAGCCTCCTCATTGCCTCTTAGACCGCAGTGACCTGGAATCCACTGCAGGGATATACGATGACCTTCATCATGTAGACGCCGAACTTGGTGGAGAATAACGAGAGGATAGAGAGGTAGCTAGCGAGCTGGTGGTATAGATCCATAACTTAAAAACCAGAGACTAGGGGACAAAAAAAACGAGACCTTGTTGTTGAGACCTTGTCTCTGTTTGTCGTTTTTTTTTGTCCCCTAGTCTCGGGTTTTTAAGTTATGGATTGGTGGAGAATGCCTACCACGATCGGGGCTAGAGACCCACGAAGCCCCATGGTTGCCACACATTGCAGAGCAGCCCGCGAATCGGTGTATAACACCCAGGCACGCGGAGGAAGTTGGGAGATCTGCTGTATAGAAACAGCAGAATGGCATACAGCTTCACCGATGTTGATGACGTACGATGTGACAGACAATATCCACGTTCGACTGCATTTGATGGGACAACGAAAGCACAGGACGAACCATCCCGTGTGGAAGGTCCATCAGTGAAGACGGCAGTGCGGTCAGGATATTTAAGGTGCATCATGTCCGCTGCCAACTGCTGAAGAACTAAAGGTGGCACTTGATCCTTTGGAACCTTGAGGCCAGGGACAGATAGGGAGAGTGATGGGAGCGGAAGCGACCACGGAGGGGTCGTGGGAACTGTTGGGTGGATTATGAACGGAGGAAGCTTGGGCCTCACTTTCATTAGGCACTTCAAGACAGCACTTTGGCTTCGCCGATAAATTTTTGCTAGAAGGGTATGACGACGGTGGTGCGTTCTGAGGCGCGGGTAATAGCGAACGGTTTCCATCTGCGGTAGGATTTCTATCGGTAGCTCACGGGCTTCGGCTATCACCATTCGAGTTTCCGCGACTCTCGGCACACCAAGAGATATCCTCAGGCTTCGCGCAAGTATACACCGAAGTCGTTGTTCTTGAGTCTGGGAGACGCCATGCAGGACAGGGAAGGCTGTACACAAGTGTGCCACGAACTAAAGCGTGACGGAGGGCCAGAAGGGACTTCTCATCCATTCCTCACTTCGCTCCGGCAAAGTGACGGATGACAGATATCCACCGGCGGGTCTTGGTGTCTAAGTGGTCGACATGCTTCTTCCAGGACAGGCTGGAGTCGAGGAAGTCGCCCAGAAATCTGTGGTGCTTAACTTGTCTGAGCGGCTGATTACCAATGCAAAGCTGACACTGGCGCATATCCTTCTTAGTAAAGGCTAGCTCAGCTGTTTTTTCAGCCGAGATATCCATGCCCACTTCAGTGAGATACCACCAAATCCTATACAGCGAAAGCTGAAGACGACGGCGTATGGCTGACCTTGATTTCCCAATTATTCAAATACAAATGTCATCGGCATAAATGAAAATTTTAACTGTTCGGCCAACGCAGGACTGTAGGCCTGCCATTCCAGATCGAAGAGAAATGGGCTTATGACACTCGCGGCATCAGCCCGTCAGAAGTCACGCCCGAAAACGAATTGGAACTGTCCAATAAAATAAATGGGAAGCTCGTCGTGCCCTCCGTTAAAAAGAAGCTTAAGGTCGGAGATAAAGTGAGGGTCCTACTGCACAGAAAAGGTTTTCAAAAGAGCTCGGAAGGGAATTGGTCACCTCAGATTTTCACCGTCTCCCGCCTGAGAGACACCTCTCCTCCCACCGTGCACCTGGAAGATTACCGGGGTAAGGAAGTGGACGAATCTTTGTACCCGGAGGAGGTACTCGTCGTAACCCGCGACGCCAACCAGCCTTGGCCAGTAACGAAAGTGCTGAGAAAGAACGGTCGGAGCTTCTCCTTGGTTCGCTGGTTCACGGTTACGACAAAGAACACGACAGTTGGGTTCCGAGCAGCGACGTGGTCAAGATTGGGAAATGACGTCAGACATCTACGTCCACCTCCTCTCGAAAGCCAGCATTGATAAGTTTCCTTCGAATAAGCTCAATGCCTTCACGGTAGCTTCCGATACTCCGCTTCAGCTCTTGAATCGCTATAAAATCGGCCTGATGGATCTCAGCATAAGCAAAGGGTTTTTAAATATCGGATACGAAAAGCAAGATGCGAAAATCGAGGTTTCTTTCGAGGACACGGTCGAAGCCGGGCGAACATTTCGCGTCACCTCGGATTTCGAGAGGGATTTGGGAAAAGCCCTTTCGGAACATAACGTTTCTTTGGTGTACAATAAATCGCGATACGACTTTGTCTTACCCGAAGACGTGAAAGCCGTGGAATTGGACCCTCGGCTCGCGCAGGCGCTCGACTCGTTACTGGCATCACGCGAATCAGGTCCTGCGGTCAAGCCTC
Organism: Ornithodoros turicata; assembly: GCF_037126465.1. NCBI lineage: Eukaryota > Metazoa > Arthropoda > Arachnida > Ixodida > Argasidae > Ornithodoros > Ornithodoros turicata. The sequence goes on from NW_026999405.1 coordinate 136,141, forward strand.
TTAAAATGAGCGAACGCGAAGCCACCTCAGTCTTGTTGAAGCACGCTGTACCATTGCATTCGGCGACGTCACTTTGAATTCGGAAACCACGTCCCTTCGTAACACACTCAACAAGTATTTCCAATCACACAAGATGGAGGCAACGCTAGAATTCGCGCATAACGTCTACTGTCTGAAAACGACGAAAGAGTTTAACATTCCAGAATCCTTTTTAAAGCTGCTACAGTTCACACCCGCCGTTCCTTCTTGCCGAGGGGCAAGAAGGAACTCCGCGCACCTCTCTCCTTGTAACGCGTTAATTTTCCTTCGTGATCAAGACGAAAATCCCTCGATCATTGCAAGTACATTTGCTTCCCGAATATTATGCTACACCCCAAGCACTCCTGGATGCGGTTAACCAACGCGTTGGTGAACGCGTGCACTTCAGCTTCGATCGAGCCGAACAGAAATGTAAAGTTCGGCTTTCCGAGGACACCACCACCTTAAGACTTTCCGAGTACCTGGCTGTGCGTTTGGGGTTCGAATCGCGTACGCTGTTCACGGGCGAGGAGGATGCCACGAGCGCAGTCGAGGTACTCCTGAAATGACCAGAGTAGCTCGATGGGCTTGTTGGTACATGACTCGGAGAACAAGGTAGCAGGCGAAACAAGGACGAATATACAAGAAGACCAGACACAAGAAGACAAGGGGAGCCTCTGTTTCTATGTCTTCTTGTGTCTTCGTCCTTGTTTCGACTGCTCCTTGTTGTCCGAGTACTCCTGGAACGCCCATTTCACAACATAATCGTCTACACGAATATCCTGGAACCCACTTACGTGGGGAGATGGAAAAAACCAATATTAAAAATACTACCCTTTTATTACGAGAAAGACAAGCACGTCGTTACCTACACGTTAGATAACATCCAGTATTTTAACCAGTAATTCGAAATCCCCTCAGTGACGATTGTTCTCGCAGACGAAACGGGAAGACGTTTACCGTTCCGATTTAAAGGTAGAACCAATCTAACGTTGCATTTCAAATATGTACCGTAATTCTTCAAAAATAATATCCGTGTATACGGGTACCCATTTCCAACGAGGTGTTGGTGTGTTGAGCAACATATCCAAATTTATTGTACCCATCTGGCAACAAATAAAACCTATCACCAAGAAAACGTTGAAGCGCATGGCGCGGAATTTGGCCGACGGCGAAGGAATATCGCGCGCAGTAAAAAAACGGCCATTGCGTCTGGGAGAGACGTGTTGGATTCCATGCAGGTCTCCGGGAAGAACAATGGGAAGCTACGCCGCAAAAGACAACAAAAAGCCATACCTGTCGAGGCACCTGCAGACATCTTTGGTTCTTTTTGAGCGAGAGGGTCACATATGCACTACGCTCCCGTCATGGCGTCAACGAAAGTTTCCGTTCAAAAATTCCGTTCAGGTTCTGTTCAATACGGAGTGAAAGATACTTCGTACCAACTTTTTTATCCGGACAACGGATAAAGAATTCCGTGATCGAATTTTGTGTGCAAAATTTACAAAGGGCACACTTTGATCTCTACGGTAGCTTCGTGTCTCTGACCGCGCGCATTGTTTGCGACAACGGGGAAGAAATGGACGAGAAGGATGTCGGCACTGATGTCTATGTATAAAGGCTGGATCGCGCATGGGAGAGGGGCTCGTGGGAGAGAGGCGCGCATTCGGGCCGCCATGTTGGGGGGCCCTAAAGCGCTGTGTGTGCCCATAGAAAACAATGGGAGGCAAAGGAGATTGTGAGTATTCATTGTGCTGCAGGCGTTGATCGTTGTTTGTCATCACACAATTTTGTAAAGTGCCAGTATACTGATGTATCCTAACAGTGTTTCACGGGTGTCCTGCCGTTCGATTCTTAGTTACGTTATGTTTTGCATTCCGAAACTAGACCGTCACTCCAGTGCAGCGCTGGGGATTGTACTACAGCACGTTTCCCAGCCAATATTTCAATAAGAAACGATGTGAGGTTAACAACCACCATGTATATAATATCCCGTGCTGCGTTCTGGACAAAAATTTTTCCATAACGAACGGTCCAGGAAAGATATACTCGCAGGCAGAAAGAGATCGTTCTCTAAAATCACAGCCGTTGTTTTAGCCGTGTATGCGTTTAGTATGATTTATATCAAGCATCGCCGCAGAAAGAGTCTTTTAGTGAACAACAGCGGTGCCTTGCCTCACAAATATGGACACACCGAAGCAGCCCAAATAATTACTTCACGCAATTAGATCACGCAAGGTAGTGACGCAAGCTTAATCAATTAAGTTAATTAGAAAGTGGTAACACCTCCTTGACACAAGGACTTATCTATTTTTGAAGTACAGCCCTTTTATGTGTGTTTGTTTCTTCCTTCATTTGTTCAGATTATTTGCAGGCGCGGTTGTGCCAAACTGAATGTCCTTCTCGAGTACTCACATGCTTTTGCTGAATACAACTGCAGCTTGAGCAAAGCTGCTTAGGGACGGGGGCCTGCTATCCAGTGCTGACTGTGTCATGCTTGTTATGTGGAGCACGTTCGAAAAAATGCAGCAGCACATCTGAAACTCCAATCAGTATCATCGTCATCTAAAAGGGAGCGTCGTAGCACCGTTGAGAGACCAGACACGCTTTCTGAAGATCTTCTATGGCACCTTCCGCAGTTTGCACAATTTTGTTCAGCATCGAAGTCTCTCATAGGAAACACTTTGCATTAACTGTGACTCCCATGTTACATTTTGATGTGCAAGGGCCCTGTTGCACTACACACGTATGGTCTGCAAATTGCAACAGGACGGTTTGGAGCTTGAAACAGTTGTGATTTTATCATTTTGGCCCTCGTGTACCCCGTCTGTGAAACGTAAACAAAAAAGTCTAACACGTTATGCTTTTGTAAAGAAGATGTCTGATGATGAGTAAAGAGAATATACATTTTTCAAGTTGAACATTTATTTCTTGCACTTATGCGTTTCAGGATACAATGAACGTGCAGGGAGGTCGCAAAAGACTACATTTATTGTTTTGTGACATTCCTACAATGACAATATATATTTTAGGTATGACAATGGACAGGTACACTCTCTAAATTTGTAGCACTCAATTTTAGGTTGGAATGAGCAATGAATAGCAACTTCCCTCCTGATATTTTCTTATATATGCTGAATTTTAAATTTAATGTGATCAAATATGTCATAATATAATAATATATATAAGAATATAGTATGTGATAAATGAATGTGATCAACAGTAGATGTAAACAAAATCAGTAGCCAGAGAAGTGCATTCTCAAGAATTTTCTACTTATAGCATATATGTTCATGCCTATTAACTGAAACAATTATCCCAGTTCCCTGACAAGTTTTAATTTCTGAGAGTGTACTGTAGAGGCGGCATAGATCTACAGCAGTTAATACAAGGTATTATATACTGTGAACAGGAGCAGCATTCAGGGACACCCCCTCTGAAACCCGGCTTGACCTGATAGCAGAGGGCTACGCAAGGAAGCTAAGTTTACAGGGTGGTGCGTGAGTACGTGAGGAGGAACAGATCTGGGCAGGGAGAGGAGGACATATCTGAGGCGAACAATTCCCTTTTCGCGCCCCGACCTGATAACAACACCGATAACACGCCCGGGAGCATTCGCGTAAGATAAAGAATAAGCCGTGATGTATAACTGTGGGAACGAGCATGAGACTTTCCAGATATCGGGAGATTACCGCATGAAATTGGCAGGTTGGCGCCTGTGATAGCCTTCTGGACGACAAATTGACTAAATGCGAGTTCTAAGAGTGCAGCAAGGACAGCAGCTACGCTCCGCAGACGATACACAGACTACGTAATTTTATGATGATACCGTCAGTATCAAATTGGTATCAAGAGTTATTACGAGCTAAAATAGAGGAAACTGACAAATTGGCGCCAGTGAGTGCCACTTCGGCGACGATTTGCCAAAATGTCTGAAGTATATAGATTGGGCTGGTTGGTGTAAATCCACAAGCGACCAAAGAACAAACACGAAACAACAACAGAGCGACTTGTGTGTGATCTTGTCTCCTGTTTGTTCTTTGGTCGCTTGAAAATGAATGATTTAACCAAACGCTACTTCGCAGGCTCTAGCAAGGGAAACAGGTATGTGCCGCGGACTCGTAGCTAATAAGGATGGATATACAGACTACGTAATTAAGCGATGGCATCTTCGATATCACGTTTATATCCAGGGTTATTACTAAATGAAATGGAAGATATGGACAATTTGGCGTCTGCGAGTGCTGTGGCGATGCGAGTGGTGGCGTCTCCGAGTGGAAATTATTTGATCAAACGCGACCTCGTTGGACCAGATATTTTGGAGCAGAACTAAATACCAGATTTGCAGATAACGCTAAACAAGTGCTACGCGCCCTCGAGTAGATTGTTTATTTCTCGCTTAAGATGAAGCGATGCTTAGACCAGGGCAATCAGGGCGCTCACACACGCGGGCCGCATGTGCATGGCTTGCAGTCACCTATTCTGCGTCCCGAGGGTTCTTGACCACTAAATAGAATAAAGCTGCCCCCCCCCCCCACACACACACACACCAATAATGAAGTATTCGGAATGAAACCAGGTTTTCAGGCATGTTTTTACCCTTGATCGATGTAGTGCTGCTTCTGTCGACGTTAGGAAGTACATTCACATTCGAGCAGTTCCTGCGACTCATGAACCTCAACAAGTAGTTATAGCGATCTGGTCTGAACGAGCATTTTGATAAACTACACTGTAAGTAATATGATAATTGAGAAGAAATAATGGAGACAAGTGCAGAGAATGACATCATCTTAATTATTACACTAAGTTTATGGGCTTACAGCATAGCAGCCTCTCCGGATATCATGCCCGAAAAACTATATACGGAGGACAGAGAGGCACAGAGAAAAAAAATAAAAATAAATTGATGGAGTAGTTTTGTACGAGGGTCATTGTATGAAAAGTTTTAATTGTTTCTCTTTCCCTGTTTTTTTTTTCTTTTTCACGTTGAAAATGCAAGCAAAATCAACAATACAGTGTGTAAACCGACAATTTCAGTGATCCTGAACGTTGGGATAATCGTTCGTGAAGAACTATGTACGAAGAACTTGCAACGCCTTTCAAATTTTCAATGTCTCATTTGGAAAAGAAGCTCATTTGTTTTTGTTGGTCTGTCAAGTGAAGTTTTTCATTGACGAATTGTATATGCGAATGCCTAATAACTATACCGCTCAGCTGTTTACGCCAAGGTACTTTGCTATAATTGCGATCCTTTCCAGGGTCATTACCCGCACCCCGCACAGGGAGGTGTACACTCCCCAAGCAACTCGCAAACTCGCAAAGCAAAAAGCGTCCTACGCTGATTTTGTAGTATGCATACATGAAAGTAAGATCACGGGGTTTGAACCCCGTATCTTGCTCCCCTGTTGCACCCTGAAAGGTCGCGTTTGACAAAATCACTTCCAAAACGGCACTCGAAATGGACAGTTTTATCAAGGTGTAGAGTTTAATATAAAAGCGATATAAAATACAAAACGGTGTCATTTGTATATTACTCACTCACAATAAAGTTGTCTGTTCTGTCAGCCCCTTCGAGTTCTGGAAAAAATGACAGTTCTCGTTTCGAACTCCTTCAGACCGGCCGTACAGTCTCAGCGCATGCGTATTACGATAATACTGGGACTTAGTCCGTCGAGCGCCTAGGAGGGGAACCCTGTCTGAGTCGCAACTTTGAAGGCCCTTGGGTGCATCAGGATTAACACTCACACATCGTGCCGCGGTTGGTATGTGGCCTGGAGGACGTACTGAACGAAAATAGGCGATGACATTTCCAGAATTTCACTGCCTTTGTCGAAAAATCGTAGTCTAAACATCAGCGATGTGCAAAGATCGACGGAATCCCCATAGGCGCAACGCATTAAAATTCATATGGCCAGGGTGCAGTACGTTTATATTCTGGTGGCGCCTTTCATGTCTCCAGGGGTTCTTTACATGGTGTTCTTCTCTATTAGACGATGACATCTTAAAAATTTTATTCTGTTTTGCTGTTCATTGGCATAAACGCTCTCTCCCACTGAATTCACATCCTGTAAGGCCGCTTCCCGCATAGCGGCTGAGTATAGTGACGGAGTGCGCCGGCGTGGGGGTGACCGCGAATTTTGGGATTGCATGCTACTCGTTGCAAAACCAAGCCTTTTCGTCATTTAGGTTTTTCTGGTTGGTATTGTCTATTCTTGCGGTATCAGCGCTGGCTGGCTGGATCCAGTCCCGTCATGCACAATATCTCCCGAGTTCTCCACCGGCTGTGATAACTACATTGTACACCAGGTCAGCAACAACTACGACGTCGACCTCCGAATTATTAAAAGACCAGCCACACCAATTTGTCTCTTCAGTGGACTCGGCGAAACCATGCTACTCGTTGCAAAACCAAGCCTTTTCGTCATTCAGGTTTTTCTGGTTGGAACCGTCTATTCTTGCGGTATCAGCGCTGGTCTGGATGGTCAGAACCAGTCCCGTCATGCACAATATCTGCCGACTTTTCCACCGGCTGTGATAACTACATTGTACACCAGGTGAGCAACAAGTACGACGTCGACTTTCGAGGTATTAAAAGACCAGCCACACCAATTTGTCTCTTCAGTGGACTCGGCGAAACCATGCTACTCGTTGCAAAACCAAGCCTTTTCGTCATTCAGGTTTTTCTGGTTGGAACCGTCTATCCTTGCAGTATCAGCGTTGGTCCGGATGGATCAAAACCAGTCCCGTCATGCACAACATCTCCCGACTTCTCCACCGGCTGTGATAACTACATTGTACACCAGGTGAGCAACAAGTACGACATCGACCTTCGAGGTCTTAAAAGACCAGCCGCACCAATTTGTCTCTTCAGTGGACTCGGCGAAACCATGCTACTCGTTGCATAACCAAGCCTTTTCGTCATTCAGGTTTTTCTGGTTGGAACCGTCTATTCTTGCGGTATCAGAGCTGGTCTTGATGGATCAAAACCATTCCCGTCATGCACAATATCTCCCGACTTCTCCACCGGCTGTGATAACTACATTGTATACCAGGTGAGCAACAAGTACGACGTCGACCTTCGAGGTCTTAAAAGACCAGCCACACCAATTTGTCTCCTCAGTGGACTCGGCGAAACCATGCTACTCGTTGCATAACCAAGCCTTTTCGTCATTCAGGTTTTTCTGGTTGGAACCGTCTATTCTTGCGGAAATAACCGCTGGTCTGGATGGATCAAAACCAGTCCCGTCATGCACAATATTTCCCGACTTCTCCACTGGCTGTGATAACTACATTGTACACCAGGTGAGCAACAAGTACGGCGTCGACCTTCGAGGTCTTAAAAGACCAGCCACACCAATTTGTCTCTTCAGTGGACTCGGCGAAACCATGCTACTCGTTGCAAGACCAAGCCTTTTCGTGATTCAGGTTTTTCTGGTTGGAACCGTCTATTGTTGCGGTATCAGAGCTGGTCTTGATGGATCAAAACCATTCCCGTCATGCACAATATCTCCCGACTTCTCCACCGGCTGTGATAACTACATTGTATACCAGGTGAGCAACAAGTACGACGTCGACCTTCGAGGTCTTAAAAGACCAGTCACACCAATTTGTCTCTTCAGTGGACTCGGCGAAACCATGCTACTCGTTGCATAACCAAGCCTTTTCGTCATTCAGGTTTTTCTGGTTGGAACCGTCTATTCTTGCGGAAATAACCGCTGGTCTGGATGGATCAAAACCAGTCCCGTCATGCACAATATTTCCCGACTTCTCCACTGGCTGTGATAACTACATTGTACACCAGGTGAGCAACAAGTACGGCGTCGACCTTCGAGGTCTTAAAAGACCAGCCACACCAATTTGTCTCTTCAGTGGACTCGGCGAAACCATGCTACTCGTTGCAAGACCAAGCCTTTTCGTGATTCAGGTTTTTCTGGTTGGAACCGTCTATTGTTGCGGAAATAACCGCTGGTCTGGATGGATCAAAACCAGTCCCGTCATGCACAATATCTCCCGACTTCTCCACCGGCTGTGATAACTACATTGTATACCAGGTGAGCAACAAGTACGACGTCGACCTTCGAGGTCTTAAAAGACCAGCCACGCCAATTTCTCTTCAGTGGGCTGGGCGAAACCATGCTACTCGTTGTAAAACCAAGCCTTTTCGTCATTGAGGTTTTTCTGGTTGGAACCGTCTATTCTTGCGGTATCAGCGCTGGTCTGGATGGATCAAAGCCAGTCCCGTCATGCACAATATTTCCCGGCTTCTCCACCGGCTGTGATAACTACATTGTATACCAGGTGAGCAACAAGTACGACGTCGACCTTCGATGCCTTAAAAGACCAGCCACACCAATTTGTTTATTCAGTGTACTCTACTCGTTGCAAAACCAAGCCTTTTCGTGATTCAGGTTTTTCTGGTTGGAACCGTCTATTCTTGCGGTATCAGCGCTGGTCTGGATGGATCAAAACCAGTCCCGTCATGCACAATATTTCCCGGCTTCTCCACCGGCTGTGATAACTACATTGTATACCAGGTGAGCAACAAGTACGACGTCGACCTTCGAGGTCTTAAAAGACCAGCCACGCCAATTTCTCTTCAGTGGGCTGGGCGAAACCATGCTACTCGTTGTAAAACCAAGCCTTTTCGTCATTGAGGTTTTTCTGGTTGGAACCGTCTATTCTTGCGGTATCAGCGCTGGTCTGGATGGATCAAAACCAGTCCCGTCATGCACAATATTTCCCGGCTTCTCCACCGGCTGTGATAACTACATTGTATACCAGGTGAGCAACAAGTACGACGTCGATCTTCGAGGTCTTAAAAGACCAGCCGCACCAATTTGTCTCTTCAGTGTACTCGGCGAAACCATGCTACTCGTTGCAAAACCAAGCCTTTTCGTGATTCAGGTTTTTCTGGTTGGAACCGTCTATTCTTGCGATGTCAGCGCTGGCCTGGATGGATCAAAACCAGTCCCGTCATGCACAATATTTCCCGGCTTCTCCACCGGCTGTGATAACTACATTGTATACCAGGTGAGCAACAAGTACGACGTCGATCTTCGAGGTCTTAAAAGACCAGCCACGCCAATTTCTCTTCAGTGGGCTGGGCGAAACCATGCTACTCGTTGTAAAACCAAGCCTTTTCGTCATTGAGGTTTTTCTGGTTGGAACCGTCTATTCTTGCGGTATCAGCGCTGGTCTGGATGGATCAAAACCAGTCCCGTCATGCACAATATCTCCCGACTTCTCCACCGGCTGTGATAACTACATTGTACACCAGGTGAGCAACAAGTACGACGTCGACCTTCGAGGTCTTAAAAGGCCAGCCACACCAATTTGTCTCTTCAGTGGACTCGGCGAAACCATGCTACTCGTTGCAAAACCAAGCCTTTTCGTCATTCAGGTTTCTCTGGTTCGAACCGTCTATTCTTGCGGTATCAGCGCTGGTCTGGATGGATCAAAACCAGTCCCGTCATGCACAATATCTCCCGACTTCTCCACCGGCTGTGATAACTACATTGTATATCAGGTGAGCAACAAGTACGACGTCGACCTTCGAGGTCTTAAAAGGCCAGCCACACCAATTTGTCTCTTCAGTGGACTCGGCGAAACCATGCTACTCGTTGCAAAACCAAGCCTTTTCGTCATTCAGGTTTCTCTGGTTCGAACCGTCTATTCTTGCGGTATCAGCGCTGGTCTGGATGGATCAAAACCAGTCCCGTCATGCACAATATCTCCCGACTTCTCCACCGGCTGTGATAACTACATTGTACACCAGGTGAGCAACAAGTACGACGTCGACCTTCGAGGTCTTAAAAGGCCAGCCACACCAATTTGTCTCTTCAGTGGACTCGGCGAAACCATGCTACTCGTTGCAAAACCAAGCCTTTTCGTCATTCAGGTTTCTCTGGTTCGAACCGTCTATTCTTGCGGTATCAGCGCTGGTCTGGATGGATCAAAACCAGTCCCGTCATGCACAATATCTCCCGACTTCTCCACCGGCTGTGATAACTACATTGTATATCAGGTGAGCAACAAGTACGACGTCGACCTTCGAGGTCTTAAAAGGCCAGCCACACCAATTTGTCTCTTCAGTGGACTCGGCGAAACCATGCTACTCGTTGCAAAACCAAGCCTTTTCGTCATTCAGGTTTCTCTGGTTCGAACCGTCTATTCTTGCGGTATCAGCGCTGGTCTGGATGGATCAAAACCAGTCCCGTCATGCACAATATCTCCCGACTTCTCCACCGGCTGTGATAACTACATTGTATATCAGGTGAGCAACAAGTACGACGTCGACCTTCGAGGTCTTAAAAGGCCAGCCACACCAATTTGTCTCTTCAGTGGACTCGGCGAAACCATGCTACTCGTTGCAAAACCAAGCCTTTTCGTCATTCAGGTTTCTCTGGTTCGAACCGTCTATTCTTGCGGTATCAGCGCTGGTCTGGATGGATCAAAAGCAGTCCCGTCATGCACAATATCTCCCGACTTCTCCACCGGCTGTGATAACTACATTGTATATCAGGTGAGCAACAAGTACGACGTCGACCTTCGAGGTCTTAAAAGGCCAGCCACACCAATTTGCCTCTTCAGTGGACTCGGCGAAACCATGCTACTCGTTGCAAAACCAAGCCTTTTCGTCATTCAGGTTTCTCTGGTTCGAACCGTCTATTCTTGCGGTATCAGCGCTGGTCTGGATGGATCAAAAGCAGTCCCGTCATGCACAATATCTCCCGACTTCTCCACCGGCTGTGATAACTACATTGTATATCAGGTGAGCAACAAGTACGACGTCGACCTTCGAGGTCTTAAAAGGCCAGCCACACCAATTTGTCTCTTCAGTGGACTCGGCGAAACCATGCTACTCGTTGCAAAACCAAGCCTTTTCGTCATTCAGGTTTCTCTGGTTCGAACCGTCTATTCTTGCGGTATCAGCGCTGGTCTGGATGGATCAAAACCAGTCCCGTCATGCACAATATCTCCCGACTTCTCCACCGGCTGTGATAACTACATTGTATATCAGGTGAGCAACAAGTACGACGTCGACCTTCGAGGTCTTAAAAGGCCAGCCACACCAATTTGTCTCTTCAGTGGACTCGGCGAAACCATGCTACTCGTTGCAAAACCAAGCCTTTTCGTCATTCAGGTTTCTCTGGTTCGAACCGTCTATTCTTGCGGTATCAGCGCTGGTCTGGATGGATCAAAAGCAGTCCCGTCATGCACAATATCTCCCGACTTCTCCACCGGCTGTGATAACTACATTGTATATCAGGTGAGCAACAAGTACGACGTCGACCTTCGAGGTCTTAAAAGGCCAGCCACACCAATTTGTCTCTTCAGTGGACTCGGCGAAACCATGCTACTCGTTGCAAAACCAAGCCTTTTCGTCATTCAGGTTTCTCTGGTTCGAACCGTCTATTCTTGCGGTATCAGCGCTGGTCTGGATGGATCAAAAGCAGTCCCGTCATGCACAATATCTCCCGACTTCTCCACCGGCTGTGATAACTACATTGTATATCAGGTGAGCAACAAGTACGACGTCGACCTTCGAGGTCTTAAAAGGCCAGCCACACCAATTTGTCTCTTCAGTGGACTCGGCGAAACCATGCTACTCGTTGCAAAACCAAGCCTTTTCGTCATTCAGGTTTCTCTGGTTCGAACCGTCTATTCTTGCGGTATCAGCGCTGGTCTGGATGGATCAAAACCAGTCCCGTCATGCACAATATTTCCCGACTTCTCCACCGGCTGTGATAACTACATTGTACACCAGGTGAGCAACAAGTACGACGTCGACCTTCGAGGTCTTAAAAGGCCAGCCACACGAATTTGTCTCTTCAGTGGACTCGGCGAAACCATGCTACTCGTTGCAAAACCAAGCCTTTTCGTCATTCAGGTTTCTCTGGTTGGAACCGTCTATTCTTGCGGTATCAGCGGTGGTCTGGATGGATCAAAACCAGTCCCGTCATGCACAATATCTCCCGACTTCTCCACCGGCTGTGATAACTACATTGTACACCAGGTGAGCGACAAGTACGACGTCGACCTTCGAGGTCTTAAAAGGCCAGCCACACGAATTTGTCTCTTCAGTGGACTAGGCGAAACCATGCTACTCGTTGCAAAACCAAGCCTTTTCGTCATTCAGGTTTCTCTGGTTGGAACCGTCTATTCTTGCGGTATCAGCGGTGGTCTGGATGGATCAAAACCAGTCCCGTCATGCACAATATCTCCCGACTTCTCCACCGGCTGTGATAACTACATTGTACACCAGGTGAGCGACAAGTACGACGTCGACCTTCGAGGTCTTAAAAGGCCAGCCACACGAATTTGTCTCTTCAGTGGACTAGGCGAAACCATGCTACTCGTTGCAAAACCAAGCCTTTTCGTCATTCAGGTTTCTCTGGTTGGAACCGTCTATTCTTGCGGTATCAGCGGTGGTCTGGATGGATCAAAACCAGTCCCGTCATGCACAATATCTCCCGACTTCTCCACCGGCTGTGATAACTACATTGTACACCAGGTGAGCGACAAGTACGACGTCGACCTTCGAAGTCTTAAAAGGCCAGCCACACGAATTTGTCTCTTCAGTGGACTAGGCGAAACCATGCTGCTCGTTGCAAAACCAAGCCTTTTCGTCATTCAGGTTTTTCTGGTTGGAACCGTCTATTCTTGCGGTATCAGCGGTGGTCTGGATGGATCAAAACCAGTCCCGTCATGCACAATATCTCCCGACTTCTCCACCGGCTGTGATAACTACATTGTACACCAGGTGAGCGACAAGTACGACGTCGACCTTCGAGGTCTTAAAAGGCCAGCCACACGAATTTGTCTCTTCAGTGGACTAGGCGAAGCCATGCTACTCGTTGCAAAACCAAGCCTTTTCGTCATTCAGGTTTCTCTGGTTGGAACCGTCTATTCTTGCGGTATAAGCGGTGGTCTGGATGGATCAAAACCAGTCCCGTCATGCACAATATCTCCCGACTTCTCCACCGGCTGTGATAACTACATTGTACACCAGGTGAGCGACAAGTACGACGTCGACCTTCGAGGTCTTAAAAGGCCAGCCACACGAATTTGTCTCTTCAGTGGACTAGGCGAAACCATGCTACTCGTTGCAAAACCAAGCCTTTTCGTCATTCAGGTTTCTCTGGTTGGAACCGTCTATTCTTGCGGTATCAGCGGTGGTCTGGATGGATCAAAACCAGTCCCGTCATGCACAATATCTCCCGACTTCTCCACCGGCTGTGATAACTACATTGTACACCAGGTGAGCGACAAGTACGACGTCGACCTTCGAAGTCTTAAAAGGCCAGCCACACGAATTTGTCTCTTCAGTGGACTAGGCGAAACCATGCTACTCGTTGCAAAACCAAGCCTTTTCGTCATTCAGGTTTTTCTGGTTGGAACCGTCTATTCTTGCGGTATCAGCGGTGGTCTGGATGGATCAAAACCAGTCCCGTCATGCACAACATCTCCCGACTTCTCCACCGGCTGTGATAACTACATTGTACACCAGGTGAGCAACAAGTACGACGTCGACCTTCGAGGTCTTAAAAGACCAGCCACACCAATTACTCTTCAGTGGGGTCGGCGAAACGATGCTACTCGTTGCAAAACCAAACCTTTTCGTCATTCAGGTTTTTCTGGTTGGAACCGTCTATTCTTGCTGTATCAGCGCTGGTCTGGATGGATCAAAACCAGTCCCGTCATGCACAATATCTCCCGACTTCTCCACCGGCTGTGATAACTACATTGTACACCAGGTGAGCAACAAGTATGACGTCGACCTTCGAGGTCTTAAAAGACCAGCCACACCAATTTCTCTTCAGTGGGGTCGGCGAAACGATGCTACTCGTTGCAAAACCAAACCTTTTCGTCATTCAGGTTTTTCTGGTTGGAACCGTCTATTCTTGCGGTATCAGCGGTGGTCTGGATGGATCAAAACCAGTCCCGTCATGCACAATATCTCCCGACTTCTCCACCGGCTGTGATAACTACATTGTACACCAGGTGAGCAACAAGTATGACGTCGACCTTCGAGGTCTTAAAAGACCAGCCACACCAATTTCTCTTCAGTGGGGTCGGCGAAACGATGCTACTCGTTGCAAAACCAAACCTTTTCGTCATTCAGGTTTTTCTGGTTGGAACCGTCTATTCTTGCGGTATCAGCGGTGGTCTGGATGGATCAAAACCAGTCCCGTCATGCACAATATCTCCCGACTTCTCCACCGGCTGTGATAACTACATCGTACACCAGGTGAGCAACAAGTATGACGTCGACCTTCGAGGTCTTAAAAGACCAGCCACACCAATTTCCCTTCAGTGGGGTCGGCGAAACGATGCTACTCGTTGGAAAACCAAACCTTTTCGTCATTCAGGTTTTTCTGGTTGGAACTGTGTATTCTTGCGGTATCAGCGCTGGTCTGGATGGATCAAAACCAGTCCCGTCATGCACAATATCTCCCGACTTCTCCACCGGCTGTGATAACTACATTGTACACCAGGTGAGCAACAAGTACGACGTCGACCTTCGAGGTCTTAAAAGGCCAGCCACACCAATTTGTGTCTTCAGTGGACTCGGCGAAACCATGCTACTCGTTGCAAAACCAAGCCTTTTCGTCATTCAGGTTTTTCTGGTTGGAACCGTCTATTCTTGCGGTATCAGCGGTGGTCTGGATGGATCAAAACCAGTCCCGTCATGCACAATATCTCCCGACTTCTCCACCGGCTGTGATAACTACATTGTACACCAGGTGAGCAACAAGTACGACGTCGACCTTCGAGGTCTTAAAAGACCAGCCACACCAATTTCTCTTCAGTGGGGTCGGCGAAACGATGCTACTCGTTGCAAAACCAAACCTTTTCGTCATTCAGGTTTTTCTGGTTGGAACCGTCTATTCTTGCGGTATCAGCGGTGGTCTGGATGGATCAAAACCAGTCCCGTCATGCACAATATCTCCCGACTTCTCCACCGGCTGTGATAACTACATTGTACACCAGGTGAGCAACAAGTACGACGTCGACCTTCGAGGTCTTAAAAGACCAGCCACACCAATTTCTCTTCAGTGGGGTCGGCGAAACGATGCTACTCGTTGCAAAACCAAACCTTTTCGTCATTCAGGTTTTTCTGGTTGGAACCGTCTATTCTTGCGGTATCAGCGCTGGTCTGGATGGATCAAAACCAGTCCCGTCATGCACAATATCTCCCGACTTCTCCACCGGCTGTGATAACTACATTGTACACCAGGTGAGCAACAAGTACGACGTCTACCTTCGAGGTCTTAAAAGGCCAGCCACACCAATTTGTGTCTTCAGTGGACTCGGCGAAACCATGCTACTCGTTGCAAAACCAAGCCTTTTCGTCATTCAGGTTTTTCTGGTTGGAACCGTGTATTCTTGCGGTATCAGCGCTGGTCTGGATGGATCAAAACCAGTCCCGTCATGCACAATATCTCCCGACTTCTCCACCGGCTGTGATAACTACATTGTACACCAGGTGAGCAACAAGTACGACGTCTACCTTCGAGGTCTTAAAAGACCAGCCACACCAATTTCTCTTCAGTGGGGTCGGCGAAACGATGCTACTCGTTGCAAAACCAAACCTTTTCGTCATTCAGGTTTTTCTGGTTGGAACCGTGTATTCTTGCGGTATCAGCGCTGGTCTGGATGGATCAAAACCAGTCCCGTCATGCACAATATCTCCCGACTTCTCCACCGGCTGTGATAACTACATTGTACACCAGGTGAGCAACAAGTACGACGTCTACCTTCGAGGTCTTAAAAGACCAGCCACACCAATTTCTCTTCAGTGGGGTCGGCGAAACGATGCTACTCGTTGCAAAACCAAACCTTTTCGTCATTCAGGTTTTTCTGGTTGGAACCGTGTATTCTTGCGGTATCAGCGCTGGTCTGGATGGATCAAAACCAGTCCCGTCATGCACAATATCTCCCGACTTCTCCACCGGCTGTGATAACTACATTGTACACCAGGTGAGCAACAAGTACGACGTCTACCTTCGAGGTCTTAAAAGACCAGCCACACCAATTTCTCTTCAGTGGGGTCGGCGAAACGATGCTACTCGTTGCAAAACCAAACCTTTTCGTCATTCAGGTTTTTCTGGTTGGAACCGTGTATTCTTGCGGTATCAGCGCTGGTCTGGATGGATCAAAACCAGTCCCGTCATGCACAATATCTCCCGACTTCTCCACCGGCTGTGATAACTACATTGTACACCAGGTGAGCAACAAGTACGACGTCGACCTTCGAGGTCTTAAAAGACCAGCCACACCAATTTCTCTTCAGTGGGTCGGCGAAACGATGCTACTCGTTGCAAAACCAAGCCTTTTCGTCATTCAGGTTTTTCTGGTTGGAACCGTCTATTCTTGCGGTATCAGCGGTGGTCTGGATGGATCAAAACCAGTCCCGTCATGCACAATATCTCCCGACTTCTCCACCGGCTGTGATAACTACATTGTACACCAGGTGAGCAACAAGTACGACGTCGACCTTCGAGGTCTTAAAAGACCAGCCACACCAATTTCTCTTCAGTGGGGTCGGCGAAACGATGCTACTCGTTGCAAAACCAAACCTTTTCGTCATTCAGGTTTTTCTGGTTGGAACCGTCTATTCTTGCGGTATCAGCGGTGGTCTGGATGGATCAAAACCAGTCCCGTCATGCACAATATCTCCCGACTTCTCCACCGGCTGTGATAACTACATTGTACACCAGGTGAGCAACAAGTACGACGTCGACCTTCGAGGTCTTAAAAGACCAGCCACACCAATTTCTCTTCAGTGGGGTCGGCGAAACGATGCTACTCGTTGCAAAACCAAACCTTTTCGTCATTCAGGTTTTTCTGGTTGGAACCGTCTATTCTTGCGGTATCAGCGCTGGTCTGGATGGATCAAAACCAGTCCCGTCATGCACAATATCTCCCGACTTCTCCACCGGCTGTGATAACTACATTGTACACCAGGTGAGCAACAAGTACGACGTCGACCTTCGAGGTCTTAAAAGACCAGCCACACCAATTTGTCTTCAGTGGACTCGGCGAAACCATGCTACTCGTTGCAAAACCAAGCCTTTTCGTCATTCAGGTTTTTCTGGTTGGAACCGTCTATTCTTGCGGTATCAGCGCTGGTCTGGATGGATCAAAACCAGTCCCGTCATGCACAATATCTCCCGACTTCTCCACCGGCTGTGATAACTACATTGTACACCAGGTGAGCAACAAGTACGACGTCGACCTTCGAGGTCTTAAAAGACCAGCCACACCAATTTCTCTTCAGTGGGGTCGGCGAAACGATGCTACTCGTTGCAAAACCAAACCTTTTCGTCATTCAGGTTTTTCTGGTTGGAACCGTCTATTCTTGCGGTATCAGCGCTGGTCTGGATGGATCAAAACCAGTCCCGTCATGCACAATATCTCCCGACTTCTCCACCGGCTGTGATAACTACATTGTACACCAGGTGAGCAACAAGTACGACGTCGACCTTCGAGGTCTTAAAAGACCAGCCACACCAATTTCTCTTCAGTGGGGTCGGCGAAACGATGCTACTCGTTGCAAAACCAAACCTTTTCGTCATTCAGGTTTTTCTGGTTGGAACCGTCTATTCTTGCGGTATCAGCGCTGGTCTGGATGGATCAAAACCAGTCCCGTCATGCACAATATCTCCCGACTTCTCCACCGGCTGTGATAACTACATTGTACACCAGGTGAGCAACAAGTACGACGTCTACCTTCGAGGTCTTAAAAGACCAGCCACACCAATTTCTCTTCAGTGGGCTCGGCGAAACCATGCTACTCGTTGCAAAACCAAGCCTTTTCGTCATTCAGGTTTTTCTGGTTGGAACCGTGTATTCTTGCGGTATCAGCGCTGGTCTGGATGGATCAAAACCAGTCCCGTCATGCACAATATCTCCCGACTTCTCCACCGGCTGTGATAACTACATTGTACACCAGGTGAGCAACAAGTACGACGTCTACCTTCGAGGTCTTAAAAGACCAGCCACACCAATTTCTCTTCAGTGGGGTCGGCGAAACGATGCTACTCGTTGCAAAACCAAACCTTTTCGTCATTCAGGTTTTTCTGGTTGGAACCGTGTATTCTTGCGGTATCAGCGCTGGTCTGGATGGATCAAAACCAGTCCCGTCATGCACAATATCTCCCGACTTCTCCACCGGCTGTGATAACTACATTGTACACCAGGTGAGCAACAAGTACGACGTCTACCTTCGAGGTCTTAAAAGACCAGCCACACCAATTTCTCTTCAGTGGGGTCGGCGAAACGATGCTACTCGTTGCAAAACCAAACCTTTTCGTCATTCAGGTTTTTCTGGTTGGAACCGTGTATTCTTGCGGTATCAGCGCTGGTCTGGATGGATCAAAACCAGTCCCGTCATGCACAATATCTCCCGACTTCTCCACCGGCTGTGATAACTACATTGTACACCAGGTGAGCAACAAGTACGACGTCTACCTTCGAGGTCTTAAAAGACCAGCCACACCAATTTCTCTTCAGTGGGGTCGGCGAAACGATGCTACTCGTTGCAAAACCAAACCTTTTCGTCATTCAGGTTTTTCTGGTTGGAACCGTGTATTCTTGCGGTATCAGCGCTGGTCTGGATGGATCAAAACCAGTCCCGTCATGCACAATATCTCCCGACTTCTCCACCGGCTGTGATAACTACATTGTACACCAGGTGAGCAACAAGTACGACGTCTACCTTCGAGGTCTTAAAAGACCAGCCACACCAATTTCTCTTCAGTGGGGTCGGCGAAACGATGCTACTCGTTGCAAAACCAAACCTTTTCGTCATTCAGGTTTTTCTGGTTGGAACCGTGTATTCTTGCGGTATCAGCGCTGGTCTGGATGGATCAAAACCAGTCCCGTCATGCACAATATCTCCCGACTTCTCCACCGGCTGTGATAACTACATTGTACACCAGGTGAGCAACAAGTACGACGTCTACCTTCGAGGTCTTAAAAGACCAGCCACACCAATTTCTCTTCAGTGGGGTCGGCGAAACGATGCTACTCGTTGCAAAACCAAACCTTTTCGTCATTCAGGTTTTTCTGGTTGGAACCGTGTATTCTTGCGGTATCAGCGCTGGTCTGGATGGATCAAAACCAGTCCCGTCATGCACAATATCTCCCGACTTCTCCACCGGCTGTGATAACTACATTGTACACCAGGTGAGCAACAAGTACGACGTCGACCTTCGAGGTCTTAAAAGACCAGCCACACCAATTTCTCTTCAGTGGGGTCGGCGAAACGATGCTACTCGTTGCAAAACCAAACCTTTTCGTCATTCAGGTTTTTCTGGTTGGAACCGTGTATTCTTGCGGTATCAGCGCTGGTCTGGATGGATCAAAACCAGTCCCGTCATGCACAATATCTCCCGACTTCTCCACCGGCTGTGATAACTACATTGTACACCAGGTGAGCAACAAGTACGACGTCGACCTTCGAGGTCTTAAAAGACCAGCCACACCAATTTCTCTTCAGTGGGGTCGGCGAAACGATGCTACTCGTTGCAAAACCAAACCTTTTCGTCATTCAGGTTTTTCTGGTTGGAACCGTGTATTCTTGCGGTATCAGCGCTGGTCTGGATGGATCAAAACCAGTCCCGTCATGCACAATATCTCCCGACTTCTCCACCGGCTGTGATAACTACATTGTACACCAGGTGAGCAACAAGTACGACGTCGACCTTCGAGGTCTTAAAAGACCAGCCACACCAATTTCTCTTCAGTGGGGTCGGCGAAACGATGCTACTCGTTGCAAAACCAAACCTTTTCGTCATTCAGGTTTTTCTGGTTGGAACCGTGTATTCTTGCGGTATCAGCGCTGGTCTGGATGGATCAAAACCAGTCCCGTCATGCACAATATCTCCCGACTTCTCCACCGGCTGTGATAACTACATTGTACACCAGGTGAGCAACAAGTACGACGTCTACCTTCGAGGTCTTAAAAGACCAGCCACACCAATTTCTCTTCAGTGGGGTCGGCGAAACGATGCTACTCGTTGCAAAACCAAACCTTTTCGTCATTCAGGTTTTTCTGGTTGGAACCGTGTATTCTTGCGGTATCAGCGCTGGTCTGGATGGATCAAAACCAGTCCCGTCATGCACAATATCTCCCGACTTCTCCACCGGCTGTGATAACTACATTGTACACCAGGTGAGCAACAAGTACGACGTCGACCTTCGAGGTCTTAAAAGACCAGCCACACCAATTTCTCTTCAGTGGGGTCGGCGAAACGATGCTACTCGTTGCAAAACCAAACCTTTTCGTCATTCAGGTTTTTCTGGTTGGAACCGTGTATTCTTGCGGTATCAGCGCTGGTCTGGATGGATCAAAACCAGTCCCGTCATGCACAATATCTCCCGACTTCTCCACCGGCTGTGATAACTACATTGTACACCAGGTGAGCAACAAGTACGACGTCGACCTTCGAGGTCTTAAAAGACCAGCCACACCAATTTCTCTTCAGTGGGGTCGGCGAAACGATGCTACTCGTTGCAAAACCAAACCTTTTCGTCATTCAGGTTTTTCTGGTTGGAACCGTGTATTCTTGCGGTATCAGCGCTGGTCTGGATGGATCAAAACCAGTCCCGTCATGCACAATATCTCCCGACTTCTCCACCGGCTGTGATAACTACATTGTACACCAGGTGAGCAACAAGTACGACGTCGACCTTCGAGGTCTTAAAAGACCAGCCACACCAATTTCTCTTCAGTGGGGTCGGCGAAACGATGCTACTCGTTGCAAAACCAAACCTTTTCGTCATTCAGGTTTTTCTGGTTGGAACCGTGTATTCTTGCGGTATCAGCGCTGGTCTGGATGGATCAAAACCAGTCCCGTCATGCACAATATCTCCCGACTTCTCCACCGGCTGTGATAACTACATTGTACACCAGGTGAGCAACAAGTACGACGTCGACCTTCGAGGTCTTAAAAGACCAGCCACACCAATTTCTCTTCAGTGGGTCGGCGAAACCATGCTACTCGTTGCAAAACCAAGCCTTTTCGTCATTCAGGTTTTTCTGGTTGGAACCGTCTATTCTTGCGGTATCAGCGCTGGTCTGGATGGATCAAAACCAGTCCCGTCATGCACAATATCTCCCGACTTCTCCACCGGCTGTGATAACTACATTGTACACCAGGTGAGCAACAAGTACGACGTCGACCTTCGAGGTCTTAAAAGACCAGCCACACCAATTTCTCTTCAGTGGGTTCGGCGAAACCATGCTACTCGTTGCAAAACCAAGCCTTTTCGTCATTCAGGTTTCTCTGGTTGGAACCGTCTATTCTTGCGGTATCATCGCTGGTCTGGATGGATCAAAACCAGTCCCGTCATGCACAATATCTCCCGACTTCTCCACCGGCTGTGATAACTACATTGTATACCAGGTGAGCGACAAGTACGACGTCGACCTTCGAGGTCTTAAAAGACCAGCCACACCAATTTCTCTTCAGTGGGTTCGGCGAAACCATGCTACTCCTTGCAAAACCAAGCCTTTTCGTCATTCAGGTTTCTCTGGTTGGAACCGTCTATTCTTGCGGTATCATCGCTGGTCTGGATGGATCAAAACCAGTCCCGTCATGCACAATATCTCCCGACTTCTCCACCGGCTGTGATAACTACATTGTATACCAGGTGAGCGACAAGTACGACGTCGACCTTCGAGGTCTTAAAAGACCAGCCACACCAATTTCTCTTCAGTGGGTTCGGCGAAACCATGCTACTCGTTGCAAAACCAAGCCTTTTCGTCATTCAGGTTTCTCTGGTTGGAACCGTCTATTCTTGCGGTATCATCGCTGGTCTGGATGGATCAAAACCAGTCCCGTCATGCACAATATCTCCCGACTTCTCCACCGGCTGTGATAACTACATTGTATACCAGGTGAGCGACAAGTACGACGTCGACCTTCGAGGTCTTAAAAGACCAGCCACACCAATTTCTCTTCAGTGGGTTCGGCGAAACCATGCTACTCGTTGCAAAACCAAGCCTTTTCGTCATTCAGGTTTCTCTGGTTGGAACCGTCTATTCTTGCGGTATCATCGCTGGTCTGGATGGATCAAAACCAGTCCCGTCATGCACAATATCTCCCGACTTCTCCACCGGCTGTGATAACTACATTGTATACCAGGTGAGCGACAAGTACGACGTCGACCTTCGAGGTCTTAAAAGACCAGCCACACCAATTTCTCTTCAGTGGGTTCGGCGAAACCATGCTACTCGTTGCAAAACCAAGCCTTTTCGTCATTCAGGTTTCTCTGGTTGGAACCGTCTATTCTTGCGGTATCATCGCTGGTCTGGATGGATCAAAACCAGTCCCGTCATGCACAATATCTCCCGACTTCTCCACCGGCTGTGATAACTACATTGTATATCAGGTGAGCAACAAGTATGACGTCGACCTTCGAGGTCTTGAAAGACCAGCCACACCAATTTGCCTTCAGTGGGCTCGGTGAAATCATGCTACTCGTTACAAAACCAAGCCTTTTCGTCATTCAGGTTTTGATGGTTGGAACCGTCTATTCTTGCGGTATGAGCGCTGGCCTGGATGGATCAAAACCAGTCCCGTCATGCACAATATCTCGCGACTTCTCCACCGGCTGTGATAACTACATTGTATACCAGGTGAGCAACAAGTACGACGTCGACCTTCGAGGTCTTAAAAGACCAGCCACACCAATTTGTCTTCAGTGGGCTCGGGGAAACCAAGCCTTTTAGTCATTCGGATTTTTCTGGTTGGAACCGTCTATTCTTGAGGTATCAGCACTGGTCTGGATGGATCCAAACCAGCCTCGTCATGCACAATATCTCCTGACTTCTCCACCGGCTGTGATAACTACATTGTATACAAGGTGAGCAACAAGTACGACGTCGACCTTCGAGGTCTTAAAAGACCAGCCACGCCAATTTCTCTTCAGTGGGCTCGGCGAAACCATGCTACTCGTTGCAAAACGAAGCCTTTTCGCCATTCAGGTTTTTCTGGTTGGAACCGTCTACTCTTGCCTCCAACTTCACCCATGTGTCCATCAATAGTTCTGAAGGCCAGAAGCGTTAGCGCAGTGTCATGACGCATGTCGTTCGACACAACGGCGTCGCATCGAGAACCGGACAAATGGTTCACTCACGTGAATACTCAAGTGAATATTGTTATTTGGTCTTTTTTCTACTGGTAACCCTGTATTGCAGAAGAAAGAACGACCGTCCAATTTTCCGCATAATCAAAGTGGAAGACAACCCTTTGAGTATCTGAGAATGTCTTCTCACTACGCATCACATTCCGCTGAATGCTGCACACGTAGTCGAGAGTTACGTAGTGGGCTAGCCACTTTCTCAGAAGATGGATACATTTATCAATGTTCAGGCCTAACTTCTTAAGTGGGCTTGATTCCCATATGACGACCTGGACCTCCTTGTCATCGGCGCACATCTCCAAAGATTCCGTCGTCAATGCACTCTCACCTGGACACAATGTGCACCTACACAGTTTGCACTCTCTTGTTTTCGTTGGCAACAAGCACAATGATTTGAGGTCCTCAAGCGTAAAGCACTTGTCCGAGACAAGACTGAATTCATTCAGGCATAAGTCGCAGCTGGAACACTAGATGCAAACGCACTCTTCTCTGTAGGGGATCATTGAGACATGTGACAGCGAAGGGAATAGAACAGGCTCAGTTTGACTTCGGGATGCGCCTCCCGAAACTTGTGGTATGTCTCCCGAATTTTTCGCGCCGCGCTTTGCCACTAAGTTGTCGACATCTGCTCCCGAATTTTCACGTCTCGAGGCATTGGACTCTGAATTGTACAGGCCAGTTCATCGTTGAGGCTCGAGGGCCAACTTTACATTCTCGGGGTCGGTGACACCCCTGCCAGAGTATTGATCAGGCGTTGCCCATGCTCCGCCGTTTTCCCGGAGCCTTTGAGACTTCTTAATCATGTAGGTTGTAGCTTCGGGAATGGCTTGATGTATTTCAGCCTGGGTGAATGACATGGGGACTAATGTCAAGAGTAGACATCTTTCCTGCATGGTGTTGCTTTCAACATACTCCTTCCTGAAGATTTCACGCAATTCGTCGCGCTGTCTCTTTTCCACAGTTTCTTCCTCCACAGGAAAGTCCACACCGTAGGTGGTACTCAACCGGCGACGAGATGACTTTGACACGGGGGGTGCAATTTATTTCTGCTATGCGGCTGTTGTCAACTCTCCTCAGTGCCGTCTTCACGAATTATCTTGTCCAAACTTTGCACGATTTCATTCGGATCCCAAAATTCTGAGTCTTCGGAGCTTGGATATGAAGGATGTTGTCAGCTTGAGGTTCCAGAGTCACGGAGCTGCAATCGAAATGCAGTTCACACATATTTCATCCGTATCATCAACACGATCTGCTTGAGACGCAGACGAAAAGAGTCTTTAACAAAGTCGCTCCAATCAAAATCCAAATCCAAAGTCAGTGACACAGCCCTGAAGTTCTTATTCCACAGTGTCAGGGACGGATTTAAGGGTCTGTCATGAGGGGAATGGGGGCGGTCCTAAGGAAATTTCCTGCTTTGCGGCACAGCACCATCCAGGAGATAGCGTTTTTACATAGGGAACACAGCCGTATGGGGGGCGCTCACCCCGCCCCGTTTAAATCCGGCCCTGCACAGTGTCTTCTTGTGGCGCCCACTGTAATCTGGGCAGAACAACCGCTTCTTGTTGTAGAGACCAGTTGCCATTGACGTTCTAGAAGTGTATGCTATGCCGGCAGCCAAAAGAATTAAATACGTAACTGCGAATACAAGGCTGCAAAACACCTAGTGTGGAGAGCAATGAGCGTGAAGAGCTGGAGTTACTAAAACCGTTTGACTCCCTGTTCCCACGAAAACACCGTGGTTTCTTCGGTGAAGGACATCATTATGAAATGGACAGTTGATAAATAAAGAACCTCCCGTGCACCAGCAACCCGTGAGGGCCAAACGGAATTAGGTGTTTCAGTGTGTCGGCAATAGTCGTGCCCTTGGTATTTCTACTTTTCAATGCTGCGGCACTGCGCTTATTTCGAACCAGAAAGTAAAGTAGCCGATAAGGCTTCCCAGACTTGCTTACATAGAGCAACGAGCTCGGAAACAAATGGACGCCGCAAAGCGCATGTGAGACTTCCTGTTCTGACGTACAGCTTCACCTTGAAGTGGATTATCTCCAAGGGTCCAAGTGATTATCCCTATGGGGAGAGGTGGGTGGGCTACAGAATGCACTTTTGTTTATGTTACAGTCATAATAGTGGAGGTTCGTCTTGGTTTGGTAAGCCTCTAATGACGTAGCCTTGAGCAAAAGGTAAACGGGTAAAAAACGCTATTCTCTGACTCATAGAATCCAAAAGCGACCAAGGCGCGGGAAAGAAATTTGCGAGCCCTGAAGAAATAAAATAAGCAGAAATTTTATTGTATAATGTCAAAGAGCGGTGTCCAAGGCAGGTCTCCACAAAATATACATATACACAAAATTGAAGATGGCCTTTTAGAGGAGAAAAACGGTCCCGAAAACAGCGATTTTTTGGCACCCCTTCGCGATTGCGGCGTCGCTGTAGACGGATGCCTGAAGCATGAGGCATGATAACGCACTATATACTAAGCGAAAGAGTAAGAAAAAGCTCTTTCACATCATATAAGTTCCGTCGCATTCGGAAATCGTGGGACAACGTAAGAAATTGGCAAAGTTCCGCAACGAACGTCCTCAGAGGCGTTTTCGGGTTTTTTCTTGTAATTTTTTTCGGGCATTGCCACCGAAATTAATCGTCTTAAGAAAATCTTGACCACCCATTCTGTCAGTGAAAAAAAAAAATGCTTTCAGAATAGAGTAGCCTTCGGAAGATCCTGCGCCAAATTTGGAAAAGCTGGAACTGCCCAAATCGCGCACATTTACTTGGAGCCGCGCAGATCGAGAACGAAATATCGCAGAGACCCGCGACCAGGCTTGTTTTGCTTCTTTTTGGATTAGGAATAACATTTATTGTTTCCTGAACAAAATAAAAATGTCATCGGAGCCCCTTGGTCGATTATACAGGGTGTCTTTTTTTCGGCGATACAGATTTTTCATTAAAAAAACTATAAGTGTTATAGACATGCTGTTTTCACTTCTATCATCTCTGGGCCGGCGGGCGTTCTTGGCCATATGTTACTCAACCGTCAAATCACTAATTACCTAAAAATCGTTAATTACATTTTTAATTATAAAAGCTACGAAGTTATCCCAATGAGAACATCTGTTCCTTTCAGTGACCTGATATCGTAGCCGTTTTCAGAAGAAAAATCCGTTCGGTACATCGTCCGCAAAAAAATTCGTGAAGGAATACATTTTTTCTTCTCTTTATTTTCTTCATTGCGCATTTTGCGAGGCGCGTCTTTCCTTAACCCCCAACATGAGATGGTGAAGGAGCCTCTGCGTCGAAGATGAGCTTTAACTTGCGAGAAGAACACAAAAACACATGTATCAGGCGACGCTATCAGAACTGCCCATATCTTGGGCTGCATTTTCTGTTAATCTCTTTCTAGGACGCAGGAGGCGACAGTGTGCTCTTTCCCCCTCTCACGTTGTGGGTGAAGGAAAGACGGGTCTTCGAAGATGTGCATTGAACAAAATAAAGAAAAAATGGTGTTCCTTCACGATTTTTTTGCGGACGATCTACCGAACGGATTTTTGTTCTGAAAACGGCTATGATATCAGGTCACCGAAAGGGACATATGTTCATATGGAACATGTTCAATATGGAATCAATGTGGAATATGTTCAAATGGATCATCAGCAACATATGTTGGGACAACTTCGTATCTTTTATAATTAAAAAGTTAATTAACGATTTTCAGGTAATTAGTCATTTGACGGTCGAGCAACATTTGGCCAAGAACGTCCGCCGGCCCAGAGATGACAGAAGTAAAAACAGCATGTCTATAGCCTTAACGTTTTTAATGACAATTCTGTATTGCCTAAAAACACACACACACACAAATAGAGATACGATGATGAGATGCCTAAAAAAAAAGACACCCTGTATATGAAAACACACAGGAGATGACAGAATGGGGCTCGCGAAAGAGACACTCCTCTGGTGAAACCATTTTTGAATGTTTCGAAAACCAATAATATTTTCGGCCAGGAAGACATGAAACAAAGTGTTTTTCCAGGAAGCCTGCCGAAGTGTATCCTAAATACATTTGCATGTATTTGCTACTCTAACTTAATTACCTTAATTTTTAACACTATCTTTATTACAATTTTTACAACGGCAGCCTGATGTTACATACATATATGCGCATATCCATACGGTATGTAGGATGTCGTTTTATTCCTCAGCTACGACCTATTGGCTCTGCAAAGCAAGATGACGCCTGAGTTGAGTTACAGTGCATTGCAGACATTCCGAAGGATCATCAGCGGGAGGTTGTTGTGCAGGGCATCTCGACGTTCAATATAGGCGTGTTGCATGGGTACGTGTATCCAATACGTGTATTTCCCATTTTGCCGTTTTTAAACGGTCTTGACATGAGTATGTAACGCATTTTACAATTGGGAGAAAAGTAATGAGTAACGTAACGTGATTATATTTTGACTAGCTAGCGCCTAACCGCGTTACTGCGGGAACATCGAAAGTTGGAGCTGGGGACCACACAATCCGGAAAAATCCCCCAATTTGTTTTATTCCACGAAGAATACGGATCTGTATTTTTCTTTCCCACGGGTATTTTTTTCAACGACGAAAGCGACAGGAAAATAGCCCTTTGAACAAGTGACCAAGGCATCGGCTGTTTGGATTTGTACTGTGTGAGGTCACGTCACGTCAAAGCGAAACGAGACAAGCTTAGAAATGAAAATTTTCAACACCAACTACTTCCGCGTTGTGATAAATCCTACCTGTAAGTTCTGTTCATGTGATCGTTGTTTCTGTCTAGCATTGCTTGTACTGAATTTCGGAATGCCCTTATGGGACTCTCCCCGGTAGATATTGTAAGGAATCCCCATGACGTAATGCAAAAGTAATGGCAGAAGTAAAGGCGTTAGTAACGCGTTACCTACTATCGCAGCAGTAACTAATAATGTTACTTTTTGAAAAAGTAGGGAGTAACTGTAGTGCACTACAAAATAAAAGTAACTTCCCCACCTGTGCAGCATTGAGACTCGAATGCTGGGTGGCTCCTAATAATTACGTGACGTTGTCTAATGTGGCTCCTTTTTTATATAATAAACATATCCCCAATGTTGCTCTACGTATCTTTGATTAGTCATTTATATACTCAATGCAGCTAGGACGCAAACTAAAAGCTGAAGTCGAGAGGTCTTTTCCAGCATTTCAAGTCCAAATTCCATCTTCACCCGGAACATCAACATTCAAAACTCGCGCGCTAAGGTCACACGACAGTCTTCCGTGGAGCGACGTCAGCGAACCACGTGACCCATTACGTAGTGTGAGGAGGCTTTCACGATAACATTGGACTCCAGCGGAGTTTCTCCTAGAACGTCAGTGCATTTCCTCGACAACACAGTGTCGAGGAAATGCTCGAGGAATAGACGGGGAAATGAGTGGTGCTCCACCAGCCATTTCCGTAGTCTCTTCATCCACCGCCCCCGTTACCCCCACCTTGGCTGACTTTCAAGCTCTCCGTTATGAGGTAGCGCGACTCACTAGCATGGTCTCCACCTCGCTTCGCCTTAGCCATCGTCCCCGAAACCCCAGGCCCCGCAGCCCTCGCCGCGTCGGTGGTCGCCGCAGTCCTTCACCACTGTTTCCCAGATGTCCTAGATGGATCAATCCCCCTCTCTGTTGTCCTCTTTGATCCCGCCTTCCCCGAACTCCCTCGCAGGTACACAACGTGACAGGCAATGTAGCTTCCTTTCTTTCCTTCTCACCATTTACACGTCAAATATATTCATGTACCGTATGTTGTACTATTACACCTGAAAAAACATGTAGTCTGCACACTAAATTTCAAAACACCCTTTTTGGTGTAATTCGGTGGTATCATAACTGACTCCCACTGTGTAGATCAGGGTAACCAAATCTTGCAAATAGTTATTTTAGCCAGGTAATTATCACGTTGGGTTCGTCGTCTTGACGATCACAGCTTCCGGCCATCTTGAATGATTAGTCCACCAAAACCAAAACATATTCTGCTGATGGCAAAGGTCCGCAAATATCAAGCGCTAACTCTTCCCAAGGTCTGGCAGGTAGCGGAGTCGACTTTACAGGCTGTGGTTGATTTTCCGTTATTACAAGTTGACAAGATGGGCACTGTCTTATCAGTTCTTCCACATGTTTGTCCATGTTTGGCCACCACACTTTGGTTCTCAGCAACTGTTTTGTCTTAACAATGCCATGGTGTGTCTCATGAACCATGTCCAACACTCCTGCATGGAGTTCACTGGGAATTGCAATTCGTGTTCATTTAAGGAGCAATCCATCTTTCTCAGATAACTCAGGCTCCACTCTTTTGTAGACACTGTCTTCATTGCTTGGTTCCCATCTTCCTTTCCGTATCTTGTCCAGTACTCTCTGCAGAACAGGATCTTCTTTATTTTTTAAGAAAAAAAATCAATCAATCATCTCTTTTCGTGGCTTTCCGAAGTTCATCTTCGCTCAGTGCTTTTGGAGTTGCTTCTTTGATCAAAAAGTTTACGTAGTCTTCAGCCGCAGTCATTTGTTTCTCACTTGTCCGTTGCATAAGTCTTGATAACAGATCCGCAATGTTCGTCTTGCCTGGCCGGTATATCACCTTGTACGTAAATGGCATCATTCTTAACAGCCACCTCTCAATCCGAGCTGAAGGTTTCGACCTTGGTCCGTAAATTATGTCTAAAGCTTTGTGGTCAGTTATGAGTTCAAACTCCACGCCGTGCAGGTAGAGTCTACATCTTTCTACAGCCCATGCAACTGTTAATGCTTCTTTCTCTCTTTGAGAATATTTCTTTTCTATGTCCGTCAACGCTCTGCTCAGAGAGACGACTGGTCTGAACATCTCTCCTCGTCTTGCTTGCAGTAGAACTGCTCCTACTCTAGTGTTACTGGCATCCATCACGAGCCTTGCCCGAGCATTTTTGTCGTAGAAAGCCAAAACAGTGTTGTCGGTCAGACAGTTCTTAAGTTCCGCAAAATCTTCATCATGCTCCGTTGTCCATTCCCACCTGACTTCTTTCTTGATGAGTTCTCTCAACCTTGTAGTTTTGTAGTTTGTAGCCAAATGTGGTATGTATCTAGCACAAAAGTTGATCAATCCAAGGAAGATTCTCAACTCCGAAGCATTACTGGGTGTCCTTGCGTCACGTATGGCTTTAATCTTCTCAGTGCTTGGACTGATGCCGTTGCCAGAAATGGTATGTCCCATAAAATTAAGTTTACTCAGCCCAAACTGGCATTTGCTTCTGTTAAGCGTTAGATGTTGCTCTCGAACCCTGCGAAGCACTCTATCCAGTCTATCATCATGTTCTTCTTGGGTTCTCCCGTACACAATTGTGTTGGCCGAAGTGTTACGCAGTCCTTCACATCCTTGCAGCTCATCTTGAATAATCTTCTGAAATACTTCTGGCGCACAAGAAACACCGTAAATGAGCCTCTTGAATCTAAAATTTCCCACATGTGTCGAACATGTTGTTATATCCCGTGATGCATCGTCCAACTCAATCTGGTGGTATCCTTCTCTGTGATCTAATTCCGACAGCACTTGTGCTTCACCAATCTCCTCTAAGACGTCATCCACAGTCGGAATGGGGTACCTTTCCCTTTTTACAGCTTGATTCGGGATTATCATGTCCACGCATAGTGTTATTTTGTGATTCGCTTTGGGCACCACCAACACGGGAGATGACCACGTGGTCGGTCCATTGCCTGGCTCAATTACATCTTCGTTCAACAATCTTTGTAACTCATCGTCCACTTTCTTTCTCAGCTGTAAGGGGATTCTACGATGTGGCTATGCTCAATGCTTGTTTGCTTTCCTAGCAAGGATACCGACTTGCCCTTCATCACATGGAAATCAGCTTGTACTCGCCTGTCTCCTTTTGTAACTGGCGCTGTAAACTTTCCGATCAGCGGTAAAGGCTGTTCTATTCCGTAGGGAAACACCTTGGCATTTGTCTCGGTCAGGTAGAGACCATGTCTCTGAAGTATGTTCCATCGCGCTTCATTGATAATGTTCAGCGAAGCTCCCGTATCCACAACCGCTGGAATGTCAACATCGTATAGCTTCACCATGACTGTATCATGGCAGTCTTTCGCTGTCACTTGAATAGTTGGTACTCGTCGTCCGAAAGTTCCGTTGTTGGTTCGTTCCTTTCCATCTCTCCTTGAACGTTGTCGGTCTTGAACCTTGGTCGGTTTCTTCCGACGTTCGTACGACAGACAAGTGCAAAGTGTCCCTTCAAACCACACTTGCTGCATGTTTTTCCTTGCGTTCGCTGACATGAATCTCCAAAATGTCCTTCTTGTCCACACCTGGTACACATTTTTGGTTCGATCTTGATGACCTTTTATGTTGAAACGTGGCATTCCTAGTGTATACCTCTTCTGCGTCAGTCGATGTTCGATTTTAGGCCTAGACTTCCTGGCGACCAAACTTACTTCTTGCCGTTGGAATCCGTTGTTTTCTTCCATCACAGTAGCTTGTTTATCGCTTTTGTTCCAGCAGTTTTGCCAGTTGTACTACTCGTTCCAATGTGAGTTTTTCTTCTTGAAGTAGTCGGCGTCTTAAGTTCTTGTTTCGGCAGCTATGCACAAGTTTATCTCTTATTACATTCTATTTCTCATTCCCGAACTCACACTTGTCTGCAGCCAACTTAAGGCTTTGCATGAGTTGATCCACCGTTTCTTCTTGTTGCTGCTGAATCTTGTGGAACAAATAGCGTTCATATGGAACGTTCTTCTTGTCTCCGAAGTGTGCGTTAAGCGCATCCAAAGCTGTTTTGTACGTTGTTCCCTCATCCGTCAGTGTACACTTCTTGGACTTTCTCTCCAGCCAGATGAAGAAGCGAAGCTCTCTTTCGCTTGTCGGGAATTTTCGGTTGTGCATCGATGAAGAACTGCCATCGTTGTTTCCATTAAGCGCCCACTTGGATTCGGGCCATCGGGGTCCAAATTATCCAGGTTTCCAAAACATATTGGCACCTCGATGTTTGTAGATCCTGTATTAGTCATTTCGTCGCCGCTCGTCGGCAAATTTGTAGTGTCGTTTCATTGATGTCCTGGATTGAAACCCCCGTTGATGACTGATACACTTCTTGACGCTACGGTGTCATTTTGTCAAATATCCTTTATTCAACACCCACCAGGCGGCATCCCGCCAATCACTCTGCACCACTCACACAGGTGACGCCACAAACACTACACAGCAAGACAAGACAACAAGACAAGACAAAATACACCGACAACACTTGCCAAACAGTACGATAGAGCGAGCCGCTCGGACAAGTTACTCGATTCGATGGGCACGGCGCAGCCGTTGCTGGCCATGTCACGTCGAGACTGGGAGGTACCCCGGTTCGAATCCCGGTGCCGGCTGCGCTCTCTGGGGTTTTTCCTGGGTTTCCCCCAGACACATTCAGACATATGTCGGCACAGTTCCCTTAGAAGTCGGCCCAGGACGCACATTCCCCCAGGTCGTCAGTCGTGACGTTGCCCACCTATGTAAGGCCGACAACAGCGAGCCCTTTCATCACCACCACCCCCGTTCGAGACCCGGAACTGTATTCCTTGCAGTGTCATACTAAACTCATATATGGTCACATGACTTGAGTTCAACAAACGACCTGCCCAAAGAACACGAAAACTACAACTATCTCCAACCGCCATAACTGGAGAACACAGAGTAAACAGCACACTGTTGCCAGACCTGTCGTAGCGACACATTAGCACCTTCATGGCCTCTACACCTTTTTTACACCAATTCTCGAATTACGCCCTGCAGAGCGGGACATATTACACCAATTTCACACCAAAAACACGGTGTATTGTTTTCCTGCGGGGTGTAATAAAGGAGTAGAGCAATTGATACACCCCAAATACACCCCAATTACACCTAAAAAGGAATTTTAGTTTTTAGAGTGTGCTACATGAAAGCCCATCCGTGGTTCCCTAATATATTGCCTCTACCCGGATGCTGGCATCTGTATTCCGCCTAAGGCGTGAAAAAATTTCATAGCTACTGTTTGTACAATCAGATATGCTGATTATGAAATAATCCTTACCTTAATGTTGTCCAAAAGCGGCTGACTTTCATTCACATCTCGGTGCAGTGCGACCATTATGTTTTCGTATCCGCCATCTTTTTGGTCTATTTTGATTACATGAATGCACAGTGACTCCGAGAGCACGAGTGTAATAAGGACAGCAGCGATGCTGTCATGCTCCTCCAAAAAACAAAGTCGATAAATTGTCAGTCCCTCGATTGGGAAAGGTAGAAAGGTAGAAGGTGGTTTGGTGTATATCAACACCTTTTGGAAAAGTTACACCCCTCCGAATAGGTGTATTCCTTACGTCAAAAGTGGTGTATTTCAACGGTATCATAACTGACTCTCTTTTTGGTGTAATCTTACACCCAATGGAATCCGTAAACCCTTCTGGGAAGGGTGTAAATGGGGTACGTATGGGGTACGTCGTTTGTTACGTATACCTGTTGACTTTGCCTAACGACAACATACCGTTACAACGCGAC
This sequence comes from Ornithodoros turicata, assembly GCF_037126465.1. Classification (NCBI taxonomy): domain Eukaryota; kingdom Metazoa; phylum Arthropoda; class Arachnida; order Ixodida; family Argasidae; genus Ornithodoros; species Ornithodoros turicata. Next base: position 169,856 of record NW_026999405.1, read on the forward strand.
GCGCACTGTTCTCTGATCTAATCGGTGCATTCCACTTAAGGCTCAAACATAGTCTGAAAATACTCGCTTCAAAGGCACCTCAATCAACAAGACAAGACAAAATACACCGACAACATTTACCAAACAGTACGATAGAGCGAGCCGCTCGGACAAGTTACTCAATTCGATGGGCACGGCGCAGCCGTTGCTGGCCATGTCACGTCGAGACTGCGAGGTACCCCCGGTTCGAATCCCGGTGCCGGCTGTGCTGTCTGCGGTTTTTCCTGGGTTTCCCCCAGACGCATGCTGACATATATCGGCACAGTTCCCTTAGAAGTCGGCCCAGGACGCACATTCCCCCAGGGCGTCAGTCGTGACGTTGCGCACCTATGTAAGGGCGACAACAGCGAGCCCTTTCATCACCACCACCTCCGTTCGAGACCAGGAACTGTAATCCTTGCAGTGTTATACTAAACTCGTATATGGTCAAATGACTTGAGTTCAACAAACGACCTGCCCAAAGAACACGAAAACTACCACAACTATCTCCAACCGCCATAACTGGAGAACACAGAGTAAGCAACACACTGTTGCTAGACCTGTCGTAGCGAAACATTAGAACCTTGATGGCCTCTATGCCTTTTTTACACCAGTTCTCGAAATTACACCCTGCAGAACGGGACATATACATATTACACCAATTTCACAAAAAAAGCACGGTGTATTCTTTTCCTTCGGTGTGTAATAAAGAAGTAGAGCAATTGATACACCCCAAATACACCCCACCTACACCTAAAAAGGAATTTTAGTTTTTAGAATGTGCTACATGAAAGCCATCCGTGGTTCCCTAATATATTGCCTCTACCCGGATGCTGGCATCTGTATTCCGCCTAAGGCGTGAAAAAATTTCATAGCTACTGTTTGTACAATCAGATATGCTGATTATGAAATAATCCTTACCTTAATGTTGTCCAAAAGCGGCTGACTTTCATTCACATCTCGGTGCAGTGCGACCATTATGTTTTCGTATCCGCCATCTTTTTGGTCTATTTTGATTACATGAATGCACAGTGACTCCGAGAGCACGAGTGTAATAAGGACAGCAGCGATGCTGTCATGCTCCTCCAAAAAACAAAGTCGATAAATTGTCAGTCCCTCGATTGGGAAAGGTAGAAAGGTAGAAGGTGGTTTGGTGTATATCAACACCTTTTGGAAAAGTTACACCCCTCCGAATAGGTGTATTCCTTACGTCAAAAGTGGTGTATTTCAACGGTATCATAACTGACTCTCTTTTTGGTGTAATCTTACACCCAATGGAATCCGTAAACCCTTCTGGGAAGGGTGTAAATGGGGTACGTATGGGGTACGTCGTTTGTTACGTATACCTCTTGACTTTGCCTAACGACAACCTACCGTTACAACGCGACGCGCACTGTTCTCTGATCTAATCGGTGCATTCCACTTAAGGTTTAAACATACTCTGAAAATACCCGCTTCAAAGGCACCTCGATCAACAAGACAAGACAAAATACACCGACAACACTTACCAAACAGCACGATACAGCGAGCCGCTCGGAGAAGTTACTCGATTCGATGGGCACGGCGCAGCCGTTGCTGGCCCTGTCACGACGAGACTGGGAGCTACCCGGGTTCGAATCCCGGTGCAGGTTATGCTGTCTGGGGTTTTTCCTGGGTTTCCCCCAGACGCATGCAGACATACGTCGGCACAGTTCCCTTAGAAGTCGGCCCAGGACGCACATTCCCCCAGGGCGTCAGTCGTGACGTTGCCCACCTATGTGAGGCCGGTAACGCCAAGCCCTTTCATCACCACCACCTCCGTTCGAGACCCGGTACTGTAATCCTTGCAGTGTCATACTAAACTCATATATGGTCAAATGACTTGAGTTCAACAAACGACCTGCCTAAAGAACACGAAAACTACCACAACTATCTCCAACCGCCATAACTGGAGAACACAGAGTAAACAGCACAGTGTTGCCAGACCTGTCGTAGCGAAACATTAGAACCTTCATGGGCCTATACACCTTTTTTACACCATTTCTCGAAATTACACCCTGCAGAGCGGGGTATATACATATTACATCGACTTCACACAAAAAGCACGGTGTATTCTTTCGTTCGGGGTGTAATAAAGGAGTAGAGCAATAGATACACCCCAAATACACCCCAATTACACCTAAAAAGGAATTTTAGTTTTTAGAGTGTGCTACATGAAATCCCATCCGTGGTTCTCTAATGTATTGCCTCTACACGGATGCTGACATCTGTATTCAGCCTAAGGCTTGAAAAAAATTCATAGCTGCTGTTTGTACAATCAGATATGCTGATTATGAAATAATCCTTACCTTAATGTTGTCCAAAAGCTGCTGACTTTCATTCACATCTCGGTGCACTGCGACCATTATGTTTTCGTATCCGCCATCTTTTTGGTCTATTTTGATTACATGAATGCACAGTGACTCCGAGAGCACGAGTGTAATAAGGACAGCAGCGAGTGCTGTCATGCTCCTCCAAAAAACAAAGTCGATAAATTGTCAGTCCCTCGATTGGAAAAGGTAGAAAGGTAGAAGGTGGTTTGGTGTATATCAACACCTTTTGGAAAAGTTACACCCCTCCGAATAGGTGTATTCCTTACGTCAAAAGTGGTGTATTTCAACGGTATCATAACTGACTCTCTTTTTGGTGTAATCTTACACCCAATGGAATCCGTAAACCCTTCTGGGAAGGGTGTAAATGGGGTACGTATGGGGTACGTCGTTTGTTACGTATACCTGTTGACTTTGCCTAACGACAACATACCGTTACAACGCGACGCGCACTGTTCTCTGATCTAATCGGTGCATTCCACTTAAGGCTCAAACATAGTCTGAAAATACTCGCTTCAAAGGCACCTCAATCAACAAGACAAGACAAAATACACCGACAACATTTACCAAACAGTACGATAGAGCGAGCCGCTCGGACAAGTTACTCAATTCGATGGGCACGGCGCAGCCGTTGCTGGCCATGTCACGTCGAGACTGCGAGGTACCCCCGGTTCGAATCCCGGTGCCGGCTGTGCTGTCTGCGGTTTTTCCTGGGTTTCCCCCAGACGCATGCTGACATATATCGGCACAGTTCCCTTAGAAGTCGGCCCAGGACGCACATTCCCCCAGGGCGTCAGTCGTGACGTTGCGCACCTATGTAAGGGCGACAACAGCGAGCCCTTTCATCACCACCACCTCCGTTCGAGACCAGGAACTGTAATCCTTGCAGTGTTATACTAAACTCGTATATGGTCGAATGACTTGAGTTCAGCAAACGACCTGCCTAAAGAACACGAAAACTACCACAACTATCTCCAACCGCCATAACTGGAGAACACAGAGTAAACAGCACAGTGTTGCCAGACCTGTCGTAGCGAAACATTAGAACCTTCATGGCCTCTACACCTTTTTTTACACCAATTCTCGAAATTACACCATGCAGAGCGGGACATATATATATCACACCAATTTCACACAAAAAGCACGGTGTATTCTTTTCCTTCGGGGTGTAATAAAGCAGTTGAGCAATTGATACACCCCAATTATACCTAAAAAGGAATTTTAGCAGTGATGGCCACTAACTACTTCTACAGTAGTTTAACTATAACTACTAACTACTTTATGATTGAGTAGTTTAACTAGTAGTTCAACAACTTTTCAGGAGAGTAGTTAAAACTACTTTTTTAACTACTGCAATGTAGTTTAACTACATCTATAACTACTTAATGTTGTCCACCAACACCAATCCCTTGTAGTGTTCTTGGACACCTAAATATGAATCACAAGCAATAATAAACTTTGGCTAAAGCCATTGCTACGATCGTCAAATACAAAGCTTACGGCGGGATTCTTTCTGTGCCTACGCGATAAACTAAGCTGCAGAATTATTTCACAGCAAATCAAATGAGGCTTCACTAGACAAGCATTAAAAGTGAAGATTTAGTACAGACACGACACAATTTGCTCTGCACCTCCGTTCTCATCAAACAAGTAGCTCAAGGTAAAAGTCGGAAGCACAATCGTGCCGTAAAGCTTGCGGCAAAATCGGAAGTAGTAGGCGCCTTCAGTAACCTAACTACTGTAGTTAACTACTTAAAATAGTAGTTTAACTAGTAGTTCCCACTACATTTCTGCAAGTAGTTCATAACTACTTTTTAACTACAATCAGGTAGTTTAACTACATGTAGCTAACTACTGGCCATCACTGAATTTTAGTTTTTAGAGTGTGCTACATGAAAGCGCATCCGTGGTTCTCTAATGTATTGCCTCTACCCGGATGCTGACATCTCTATTCCGCCTAAGGCGTGAAAAAAATTCATAGCTGCTGTTTGTACAACCAGATATACAGGTTATGAAATAATCCTTAGCTTAATGTTGTCCAAAAGCTGCTGACTTTCATTCACATCTCGGTGCACAGCGACCATTATGTGTAGTCACTCGTTTTCGTATATCCGCGACTTTTTCGTCTATTTTGATTACATGAATGCACATTGACTCCTTGGAGAGCACGAGTGCAATAAGGACAGCAGCGAGTGCTGTCATGCTCCTCCAAAAAACGAAGTCGAGAAATTCTCAGTCCCTGGATTGGGACGGTAGAAAGGTAGAAGGTGGCTTGATGTATATCAACACTTTTGGAAAAGTTACACCCGTCTGAAAAGGTGTATTCGTTAGGTCAAAAGGGTGTATTTCAACGGTATCATAACTGACTCCCTGTTCAGTGTAATCTTACACCCAATGGAATCCGTAAACCCTTCTGCAAAGGGTGTAAATGGGGTACGTATGGGGTACGGCGTTTGTTACGTATACCTGTTGACTTTGCCTAACGACAACCTACCGTTACAACGCGACGCGCACTGTTCCCTTATCTAATCGGTGCATTTCACTTAAGGCTCAAACATAGTCTGAAAATACCCGCTTCAAAGGCACCTCGATCAACAAGACAAGACAAAATACACCGACAACACTTACCAAACAGCACGATACGGCGAGCCGCTCGGACAAGTTACTCAATTCGATGGGCACGGCGCAGCCGTTGCTGGCCGTGTCACGTCGAGACTGGGAGGTACCCCGGTTCGAATCCCGGTGCAGGCTGTGCTGTCTGCGGTTTTTCCTGGGTATCCCCCAGACGCATGCTGACATACGTCGGCACAGTTCCCTTAGAAGTCGGCCCAGGACGCACATTCCCCCAGGGCGTCAGTCGTGACGTTGCCCACCTATGTGAGGCCGACAACGGCAAGCCCTTTCATCACCACCACCTCCGTTCGAGACCAGGAACTGTAATCCTTGCAGTGTTATACTAAACTCGTATATGGTCAAATGACTTGAGTTCAACAAACGACCCGCCCAAAGAACACGAAAACTACCACAACTATCTCCAACTGCCATAACTGGAGAACACAGAGTAAGCAACACACTGTTGCCAGACCTGTCGTAGCGAAACATTAGAACCTTGATGGCCTCTATGCCTTTTTTACACCAATTCTCGAAATTACATCCTGCAGAGCGGGACATATACATATTACACCAATTTCACACAAAAAGCACGGTGTATTCTTTTCCTTCGGGGTGTAATAAAGGAGTAGAGCAATTGATACACCCCAAATACACCCCAATTACACCTAAAAAGGAATTTTAGTTTTTAGAGTGTGCTACATGAAAGCACATCCGTGGTTCCCTAATATATTGCCTCTACCCGGATGCTGGCATCTGTATTCCGCCTAAGGCGTGAAAAAATTTGATAGCTACTGTTTGTACAATCAGATATGCTGATTATGAAATAATCCTTACCTTAATGTTGTCCAAAAGCGGCTGACTTTCATTCACATCTCGGTGCAGTGCGACCATTATGTTTTCCTATCCGCCATCTTTTGGTCTACTTTGATTACATGAATGCACAGATTACATGAATCCTTAGAGGGCACGAATGCAATAAGGACAGCAGCGAGTGCTGTCATGCTCCTCCAAAAAAACAATGTCGAGAAATTGTCAGTCCCTGGATTGGGAAAGGTAGAAACATCTCTAGCGATTCCAGCGCCATCACCATGCAGCGCAATCGCTATCATCTTGTGCCGACCCGTTGCCGGCGCTATCTCCGCTGGAATAAAATCACTCCTTGAGTATCACACAACATGAAGGTTGTCTCGCCTGTTTCCTTCATTTGGTGACCCGATGTGAGCTCGATGGAATCTCAGCCATCACCTCCGACCATCCCTCCCGGGCAGGACGTTCAATCACACGGTGATGGGGCTCATCAACCTGCACTGCACGCAATCATCGTAAAGATTCCCCCGTTTTGACCCCGCTGACCAAATCCTCTGGTTCGCCAACATTGAGGTGCAGTTCGCACACCGCGGTATTACTGCTCAGTTGACGAAATTCTATCACGTCGTTGGAGCGCTCGGCTTAAACGAGGCTGCTGAAGTGCGGGACATCATCACCGTTCCCCCCACTTAGAGCCCATACGACGCCTTCAAAACTGCCTTGACCCGTCGTACCACAGCTTCTGAACAAGAGCGCCTCCGCCAGCTGCTCACTGCCGAAGACCTCGGCGACAGGAGACCCTTCCAGCTCCTCAGTCGCATGCAGCAACTCTTGGACGATAGTGCTTCAGCTGTGGACGAATCGATTTTGCGCGAGCTGTTCTTACAGCGACTCCCGAACACCATGCGCATGATCCTCACGACGTCCTCCACTGTGTCCGACACGTCCGACACACCTGAAAGCCTTGGCGGAGATGGCGCAGAAGATCATGGATATTGCTCCACCAGCCATTTTCGTAGTCTCTTCATCCACCGCCCCCGTTACCCCCACCTTGGCTGTCTTTCAAGCTCTCCGTGATGAGGTAGCATGACTCACTACCATGGTCTCCTCTGCGCCCACAGTCTACCACAGAGTGTTGGTATCACCAAAACTTCGGCGACAACGCCAGCAACTGTCAGCCTCGTTGTTCCCACTCGGGAAACGGGAGCGCCAGCAACAGACGGCGACTAATCTCGCTGACGCAGTTGCCAGACGTCCACGTCTTTTCGTCAATACTTCAATGCTCCTGGTGTCGACTTTACTAGCAATAACGTAACAGCGCATAGCTCCTGCTCAGTCCGTTTCTTCCATTCACTTCTTGACTTTGCTCACTTTCATCAGCTCATGCAACTAGATAATGTTCCTAACAAGGATGGTTACACGCTGAACTTATGTTTTTCAAACTTCAGTGCCTCTGTCGAGCGCGCGCTCTCGCCTATCGTTCCTATTGATGGTTATCACCCCCCTCTGTCCATTGTACTCCCACACGTACGGGCCCATGTCACGCGTCCCCAGTTCTCGAGGTTGGCTCTCAATAGAGGTGACTATGTCGGCCTCTATCATCATCTTGATTCCTGTGATTTCTCGTCTGTACTTAGCTGTTCTGACCCCAACGACGCCGTATCTCGCTTTACCGAAATTTTTGTTGACAGCATTACTAAGTATGTTCCGCAGTATACACCTCGTTGTTCAAAGTATCCTCACTGGTTTTCCCCTGAATCGCGTCGCTATCTCATTAAGAAAAAGTATTTTCACAGGAGATATAAAAAACATGGGAACGCGGCTGACTACGAAGAATTTGTTGTTTTTCGCGCACGTTTCAAAAAAGCCGTTGTGCACGAGCGGGTTGCACTTGAGCACCGTCGAAGCGAATGTAAATGATAATCCTCGTAACTTCTGGAAGTGGCACAAACTTCAGAAACGCGGTCCGGTCATGTCGCCTTCTCTCAGTGACGGTCACGCCTTGTATTCCGACCCTCCAACCGTTGCAAAGATGTTTGCTGCGCAGTTTAGTTCGGTGTACGACGGTACCAGTAACACTACTGCTTCCGCTGATTTCAAGACCGTACCGTACACTGATGATTTGCCTACATTTGTTATCACTGAGAGTGATGTAAGCGACGCGATCCGCAGGTTGAAACCCACAACAACACCTGGCCCTGATGGAATTCCAGCTATTTTTCTGAAAGCTTACTCTGATATTGTTACACCTGTACTATCGGTTATTTATAACTTGTCACTGAGATGCAATAATTTCCCTAGTCACTGGAAAGTCATCCGTTGTGATTCCTGTCCACAAGTCAGGAGACCGGCATATTGCGACCAACTACAGACCGATCGGTATTCTATGTGCGCCTTCTAAGGCGTTTGAGCACATCATGTATACGCACTTGTCGTCGTTTTTCAAACGCAAGCTCGTTGACTCTCAACATGGCTTCATGACAGGCAGATCTACGGTAACAAATTTGGTATCCTTCATGTCCTACGTTGCCCCTGTCGTCAGTGCTCGCGGTCAGATTGATGTTGTCTACTTCGATGTATCAAAAGCTTTCGATTTAATGAGTCACGGCCTCCTACTAGATAAGCTACGTACATCCGGTTCTGACCCGCTGGTTGCATTCGTCGAGTCATACCTAAGTCAGCGTTCCTGTTCTGTTTTTGTCTCGGGCGCGTACTCAGATGCATATGTTCCCACATCTGGGTTCCCTCAGGGATCCAACCTAGGTCTCCTGCTTTTTAATATTTTTGTGAATGACATGTCATCCTGCCTCAAACATTCTACTCTACTTCAGTATGCGGATGATTTCAAATTAATGAAAGTGATCTCTTCGGTTTCCGACTGCTTACACCTACAGGCAGATATATCCAATATACTGTCATGGTGCAGTGCCAACGGTCTCAAAATTAACAGCGCAAAGACGAAGGTTGTCTCGTTCACACGCAAGACAAATATCTCAGTGTTTCGATACTTCTCCGACATTGAAATATGTCGTGTTGACAGTATCCGAGATTTAGGAGTTATTTTTGATGCCAAACTGCTATTCCATGTCACAGCGGTCCGTTCTTCCGCTCTTCGCACGCTGGGCCTCCTGTCATATACATGCAAGGAGTTTCAGACTCCTGCTGTCTTCGTTAAACTTTACAAGTCCTATGTTCTTCCTAGGCTTGAATATGCCTCTGTTGCTTGGAACGCACTTTCAGGTACTGATACAAAGCGTCTTGAGGCTGTACAAAAACGAGCGCTCCATATCATACACAATGGCTTTTTACGAAAAAAGTTATTGTATGACTATGACACAGTATTGCAATATTTTCACCTTCACCCACTGGCCACACGTCGCTCTATCGCCGACGCCCTATTTCTGTACAAATGTGTCCATGCCCGTGTTGATTCGCCACTCCTACTTAGCCTCCTAAACTTTTGTATTGGTCGCGCGGCTTTTCGTAATCCACCAGTCTTCTACGTTAAACGCTTCTGCCCCAGCGATCCAATTACCCGATGCCAAATTCTTCTGAACTCGCTTCCCCCCACATGTCATATTTTCTACGCCTCAAGCGCATCCCTTAAACGCGACGTTATTTCTTTCTTCATCAGTGAATTTTCAGTCGTGATATTCTTTCCTTTGTTTTGTACACTATATCGTGTCATTCCATCTTATAACTTATGTGCTGCGCGTAATCTATGTATTGTAGTTTTGTTGCTGATATTTCATTGCATGTACTGCGTGGTATACTTGTCTGTAAATATGTAAGTACGTATGCGTGTCATGTAGTTTTGTTGCTGATGTTTCATCGCGTGTACTGCGTGGTACATTTGTCTGTAAATATGTAAGTACGTATGCCTGTTATGTTTGTAATGTACCTCTGTTAGTATCCCACTGTATATGTATTATATATGTCTGTACATAATTATTTGTGCGTTCATGTCTGTATTGTATCCACTGTGAGTTATGTGTATTGTGTGCGCCAACACCATGGCCTTAGCGGCCGTTCTTGGGCACTAATAAAAATTATTATTATTATTATCACCGACCGCTGTTCCGGCGCGCGCTTTCAAGTGGGCAGTGGCGCTGAGCTGTGCGTCATTCCAGCATCCGCTGACGGCATTCGACGCTGCGCACCTTCTAACACCCTGCAAGCTGTCAACGCAACCCCTATCACCACGTTCTGCGAGAAACTCGTGCCACTGATCCTCGGGCTACGACGTGTTTTTCGCTGGGTCTTCATCCTCGCCAAGGTCTCCCACGCCATCTTAACCCATTTCGGCCTACTTGTCCGCATGAGCCGCCGCCGTTTAATCGACACCAACACTAACCTGTCTGTTCAGGGCGCCGTCCTTCCAATCGTCGACCCAACCCTCCGGCGGCCGCCACCCCGAACCGCGTAAAAGGCCGTTCTTCAAGACTTTCCGGCGCTTACTCACCCCCCTTACTGGAAGTTACCGGTCCAGCACGACGTCGTGCATCACATCGTGACCACCGGGCCGCCTGTGCATGTTCGCCCTTGCCGCTTGACTCCGGAGAAGCTGAAAGTGGCCAGAGCCGAGTTCGAGCACTAGCTCGACCTCGGCATCGTCCAACCGTCCTCCAGTAACTGGTCTTCAGCTCTCCACATTGTCCCAAAGAAGACCGGGGATTGGCAGCCATGTGCAGACTACAGAGCCCTGAACCGTGTCACAGTGCCAGATCGGTACCCCATTCCTCATGTGCAAGATTTCACCGCTCATCTTCACGGACTTCATCGCTCATCTTCACCAGAATTTTCTCCAAGGTCGACCTGGTACGTGTGTACCAGCAGATCCCGGTCGCGCTCGAAGATGTCGGCAAAACTGCAATCACCACGCCGTTCGGATTGTTCGAGTTTCTGCGGATGCCTTTTGGCCTGCGAAATGCGGCACAATTCTTCTAGCGATTCATTGATTCAGTCATGAGAGGCCCCCTGTTTGTGTTTGCAGACATCGACGATCTACTCATCACAAGTTCTACGCAGGAGCATTTCGAACATCTCCGTGCACTTTTCACCCGGTTCAGTGACTTTGGCATTGTAATCAATGCCGCTAAGTCCGAATTCGCCGTAGAGCAGCTCGAACTCCTTAGCCACCTTATCACGAGCACCGGTATCACCCCACTACCACCAAAGTTTCAAGCCATCCGAGACTTTACCCAACCGCCTTCGGCACGCAAACTCCGGGAATTTCTCGGCCTTGTCAACTTTTATCGTCGATTCATACCCGGCTGCGCATCAACTCTTCAGCCTTTAGAAGCTTTACTTGTCTCAGCCACGAGTCGCTCTGCCGCCCACGACTAGCCGCAGTCCGCCATGGACGCATTTGCCAAGATTAAGCTCGCCTTGGCGAACGCCACTCTTCTGGCACATCCGGTACCCGACGCGCCCACTGTCATCATGGTAGATGCGTCAGCCTTGGCCGTCACCGCTGTCCTGCACCAACTACACCCCTCGGGAAATCCGCAAACTTTCATTCATTTCTGAATTCTCCACTGATATCGCTGTCCTGTAGCACCAAGTTTCCAACCAATGACAGCCCCTATCTTTCTTTTTGCGCACGCTCAAAGACAGAGAGGTGCGCTATAGCACGTTTTCAGGTGAACTCCTCGCTGTCTTCCTAGCCCTGAAGCACGTTCGCCATTTTCTCTAGGGTCGGCCCCTCACCATCTACATAGATCACAAGCCGCTAACATAGGCATTTGCGTCATCTGCCACCGATTACACCCGTCGGGAAATCCGCCAACTCTCATACATTTCGGAGTTCTCCACTGATATCGCTGTCCTGTAGCAGCAAGTTTCCAACCAATGGCAGCCCCTATCTTTCTTTTTTCGCAAGCTCAAGGAGAGAGAGGTGCGCTATAGCACGTTTTCAGGTGAACTCCTCGCTGTCTTCCTAGCCCTGAAGCACGTTCGCCATTTTCTCGAGGGTCGGCCCCTCACCATCTACATAGATCACAAGCCGCTAACATAGGCATTTGCGTCATCTGCCACCGATTACACCCGTCGGGAAATCCGCCAACTCTCATACATTTCGGAGTTCTCCACTGATATCGCTGTCCTGTAGCAGCAAGTTTCCAACCAATGGCAGCCCCTATCTTTCTTTTTTCGCAAGCTCAAGGAGAGAGAGGTGCGCTATAGCACGTTTTCAGGTGAACTCCTCGCTGTCTTCCTAGCCCTGAAGCACGTTCGCCATTTTCTCGAGGGTCGGCCCCTCACCATCTACATAGATCACAAGCCGCTAACATAGGCATTTGCGTCATCTGCCACCGATTACACCCGTCGGGAAATCCGCCAACTCTCATACATTTCGGAGTTCTCCACTGATATCGCTGTCCTGTAGCAGCAAGTTTCCAACCAATGACAGCCCCTATCTTTCTTTTTGCGCAAGCTCAAGGACAGAGAGGTGCGCTATAGCACGTTTTGAGGTGAACTCCTCGCTGTCTTCCTAGCCCTGAAGCACGTTCGCCATTTTCTCGAGGGTCGGCCCCTCACCATCTACATAGGTCACAAGCCGCTAACATAGGCATTTGCGTCATCTGCCACCGATTACACCCGTCGGGAAATCCGCCAACTCTCATACATTTCTGAGTTCTCCACTGATATCGCTGTCCTGTAGCAGCAAGTTTCCAACCAATGACAGCCCCTATCTTTCTTTTCGCGCAACCTCAAGGACAGGGAGGTGCGCTATAGCACGTTTTCAGGTGAACTCCTCGCTGTCTTCCTAGCTGTGCAGCACGTTCGCCATTTTCTCGAGGGTCGGCCCCTCACCATCTACATAGCTCACAAGCCGCTAACATAGGCATTTGTGTCATCTGGACCAAAACCATCCTTCGGGAAATCCGCCAACTCTCATTCATTTCTGAGTTCTCCACTGATGCCGCTGTCTTGCAGCAGCAAGTTTCCAACCAATGGCAGCCCCTATCTTTCTTTTCGCGCAACCTCAACGATACGGAGGTGCGCTATAGCACGTTTTCTGGTGAACTCCTCGCTGTCTTCCTAGCCGTGAAGCACGTTCGCCATTTTCTCGAGGGTCGGCCCTTCACCATCTACACACATCACAAGCAGCTAACCTAGGCATTTGTGTCATCTGGACCAAAACCATCCTTCGGGAAATCCGCCAACTCTCACTCATTTCTGAGTTCTCCACTGATATCGCTGTCCTGTAGCAGCAAGTTTCCAACCAATGACAGCCCCTATCTTTCTTTTTTCGCAAGCTCAAGGAGAGAGAGGTGCGCTATAGCACGTTTTCAGGTGAACTCCTCGCTGTCTTCCTAGCCGTGAAGCACGTTCGCCATTTTCTCGAGGGTCGGCCCCTCACCATCTACACACATCACAAGCAGCTAACCTAGGCATTTGTGTCATCTGGACCAAACCATCCTTCGGGAAATCCGCCAACTCCCATTCATTTCTGAGTTCTCCGCTGATATCGCTGTCCTGTAGCAGCAAGTTTCCAACCAATGACAGCCCCTATCTTTCTTTTTTCGCAAGCTCAAGGAGAGAGAGGTGCGCTATAGCACGTTTTCAGGTGAACTCCTCGCTGTCTTCCTAGCCCTGAAGCATGTTCGCCATTTTCTCGAGGGTCGGCCCCTCACCATCTACATAGATCACAAGCCGCTAACATAGGCATTTGTGTCATCTGGACCAAAACCATCCTTCGGGAAATCCGCCAACTCTCACTCATTTCTGAGTTCTCCACTGATATCGCTGTCCTGTAGCAGCAAGTTTCCAACCAATGACAGCCCCTATCTTTCTTTTTTCGCAAGCTCAAGGAGAGAGAGGTGCGCTATAGCACGTTTTCAGGTGAACTCCTCGATGTCTTCCTAGCCGTGAAGCACGTTCGCCATTTTCTCGAGGGTCGGCCCTTCACCATCTACACACATCACAAGCAGCTAACCTAGGCATTTGTGTCATCTGGACCAAAACCATCCTTCGGGAAATCCGCCAACTCTTATTCATTTCTGAGTTCTCCACTGATATCGCTGTCCTGTAGCAGCAAGTTTCCAACCAATGACAGCCCCTATGTTTCTTTTTTCGCAAGCTCAAGGAGAGAGAGGTGCGCTATAGCACGTTTTCAGGTGAACTCCTCGCTGTCTTCCTAGCCGTGAAGCACTTTCGCCATTTTCTCGAGGGTCGGCCCTTCACCATCTACACACATCACAAGCCGCTAACCTAGGCATTTGTGTCATCTGGGACCAACAACATCCCTCGGGAAATACGCCAACTCTCATTCATTTCTGAGTTCTCCACTGATATCGCTGTCCTGTAGCAGCAAGTTTCCAACCAATGACAGCCCCTATCTTTCTTTTTTCGCAAGCTCAAGGAAAGAGAGGTGCGCTATAGCATGTTTTCAGGTCAACTCCTCGCTGTCTTCCTAGCCCTGAAGCACGTTCGCCATTTTCTCGAGGGTCGGCCCCTCACCATCTACATAGATCACAAGCCGCTAACATAGTAATTTGCGTCATCTGCCACCGATTACACCCGTCGGGAAATCCACCAACTCTCATTCATTTCTGAGTTCTCCACTGATATCGCTGTCCTGTAGCAGCAAGTTTCCAACCAATGACAGCCCCTATCTTTCTTTTCGCGCAACCTCAAGGACAGGGAGGTGCGCTATAGCACGTTTTCAGGTGAACTCCTCGCTGTCTTCCTAGCCGTGAAGCACGTTCGCCATTTTCTCGAGGGTCGGCCCTTCACCATCTACACACATCACAAGCAGCTAACCTAGGCATTTGTGTCATCTGGACCAAAACCATCCTTCGGGAAATCCGCCAACTCTCACTCATTTCTGAGTTCTCCACTGATATCGCTGTCCTGTAGCAGCAAGTTTCCAACCAATGACAGCCCCTATCTTTCTTTTTTCGCAAGCTCAAGGAGAGAGAGGTGCGCTATAGCACGTTTTCAGGTGAACTCCTCGCTGTCTTCCTAGCCGTGAAGCACGTTCGCCATTTTCTCGAGGGTCGGCCCCTCACCATCTACACACATCAGAAGCAGCTAACCTAGGCATTTGTGTCATCTGGACCAAACCATCCTTCGGGAAATCCGCCAACTCCCATTCATTTCTGAGTTCTCCGCTGATATCGCTGTCCTGTAGCAGCAAGTTTCCAACCAATGACAGCCCCTATCTTTCTTTTTTCGCAAGCTCAAGGAGAGAGAGGTGCGCTATAGCACGTTTTCCGGTGAACTCCTCGATGTCTTCCTAGCCGTGAAGCACGTTCGCCAATTTCTCGAGGGTCGGCCCTTCACCATCTACACACATCACAAGCAGCTAACCTAGGCATTTGTGTCATCTGGACCAAAACCATCCTTCGGGAAATCCGCCAACTCTTATTCATTTCTGAGTTCTCCACTGATATCGCTGTCCTGTAGCAGCAAGTTTCCAACCAATGACAGCCCCTATGTTTCTTTTTTCGCAAGCTCAAGGAGAGAGAGGTGCGCTATAGCACGTTTTCAGGTGAACTCCTCGCTGTCTTCCTAGCCGTGAAGCACTTTCGCCATTTTCTCGAGGGTCGGCCCTTCACCATCTACACACATCACAAGCCGCTAACCTAGGCATTTGTGTCATCTTTGACCAACAACATCCCTCGGGAAATACGCCAACTCTCATTCATTTCTGAGTTCTCCACTGATATCGCTGTCCTGTAGCAGCAAGTTTCCAACCAATGACAGCCCCTATCTTTCTTTTTGCGCAAGCTCGAGGACAGAGAGGTGCGCTATAGCACGTTTTCAGGTGAACTCCTCGCTGTCTTCCTTGCCGTGAAGCACTTTCGCCATTTTCTCGAGGGTCGGCCCTTCACCATCTACACACATCACAAGCCGCTAACCTAGGCATTTGTGTCATCTGGGACCAACAACATCCCTCGGGAAATACGCCAAGTCTCATTCATTTCTGAGTTCTCCACTGATATCGCTGTCCTGTAGCAGCAAGTTTCCAACCAATGACAGCCCCTATCTTTCTTTTTGCGCAAGCTCAAGGACAGAGAGGTGCGCTATAGCACGTTTTCAGGTGAACTCCTCGCTGTCTTCCTTGCCGTGAAGCACTTTCGCCATTTTCTCGAGGGTCGGCCCTTCACCATCTACACACATCACAAGCCGCTAACCTAGGCATTTGTGTCATCTGGGACCAACAACATCCCTCGGGAAATACGCCAAGTCTCATTCATTTCTGAGTTCTCCACTGATATCGCTGTCCTGTAGCAGCAAGTTTCCAACCAATGACAGCCCCTATCTTTCTTTTTGCGCAAGCTCAAGGACAGAGAGGTGCGCTATAGCACGTTTTCAGGTGAACTCCTCGCTGTCTTCCTTGCCGTGAAGCACTTTCGCCATTTTCTCGAGGGTCGGCCATTCACCATCTACACACATCACAAGCCGCTAACCTAGGCATTTGTGTCATCTGGGACCAACAACATCCCTCGGGAAATACGCCAACTCTCATTCATTTCTGAGTTCAGGTGCCAATTCGGCGCTCCGTTTTGAGGACCTGCTGCTCCCAGGAGTCACATCGACTGTCGTTTGTGACACCTCTCGCATCCTCTTCGTGACACCTCTGTGCAGCCCTGGGCCTTTCGTGCCGGTCACTCTCCACCGGCAAGTTTCAGCACCCTCCACGCGTTGTCTCATCCTGGCATACGAGCAATGCAAAAGTTGATCGCATCGCGCTCCGAATGACCTCGCATGCGCGCCCACATCAAGCAGTGGACACGTTTCTGCTTGCACAGCCAACGGCCCAAAATACACCGCCACACTTCTGCACCTGTCGCAAGTTTTCTTCCGCCGGATCAACGTTTTGACAAGGTGCACCTCGACATCGTGGGCCCTCTATCGCCTTCGCAAGGCCACCGCTACCTGCTTACTGTTATTGACAGGTTCACGAGATGGCCCGTGGCCGCTCCCATTCCTGACATCACCACCGGCACTGTCGTTGCTGCTTTCGTATCGACGTGGGTGTCCCGTTCCGGGGTCCTCTCCACCGTAACTACCGACCGGGGAAGGCAATTTGTATCAGCCATCTTTCCCGCCCCCACTGCGCTCATTGGCACCCATCGCACACGAACCACCGCCTACCACCCCGCATCTAATGGTCTGGTGGAGCGTTTTCATCGTCCCCTTAAAGCCGCCTTGCGAGCCCACTCCATCCCCTTAGCATGGACTGAGACCTTACCAGTCATCCTTCTCGGCCAGCGGTCGGTCTTCAAGTCTGACTTCGGATGCACCACCGCGCAGCTGGTGTCGTCACGACACTTCGCCTTCCTGGCGAGTTCTTCGCGCCTGCGTCCACCAACACCGTCCCCGACCCCACAGGTTACGTTTCTCGGCTGCGAGCCGTCTTCGCCAACCTGCTGCCGACGCCCCCGCGTAGCAACTCTGGCGCTAAGGTCTACTTTCACCGGGACCTGCTCACGTGCACGCACGTTTTTGTGCGTATCGACCCTATACGCAAGCCCCTTCAGCCGCCCTCCAATGAACCCTACCCCGTCATCAGCCGTACGCCGAAGCACTTCACGCTGCGCATCAACGGGAAGGACGACTCAGTTTGCATAGACCAGATTTTTTAGCCTCGGGCGCGCGCGCACTGTACTCTAGACGGCGTCTGCCGGCGCCTGTACTGCGGGTTGAGCCATTTTGGTTGAGCAGCTGATAGCCGGAGGCAGGCGTCCATGTGCTTGCTGTGTTGCAGAAACATTATTCGTCTGGGTGCCTCTGTTCCGTTGTTGGTTGCACAAATAATCAACGAAAGCGAAAGGTTCTTCTGGAAGAACTTTGCGACGTGCATAACGGGAAAAGGAGGTCCTGCATGTGCGTGTGTACTCGCTGCATCGATTTCCCGCAGCGCCGGAAAGACGTCGGCGATGGTTAGTAGCTGTCAACAGGAAAGACTTTGCATCCAGCAAGTGCGCACGGGTAGGTATCGTGCGCATAGGTTTCACCTGTGCCGCTATAATATTCGACGTTTCTCCCAGGTATGTTCCGTTCACTTCGTAGACGGAAAGCCAACCGAGCTCAATCCGTGCCCTATGCTGCACCTTGGCTGCCCAAAGAAGGTAAGCGTGAACGACCAGAATGTGTGACAGGTTCTGCTATTTCTGTTTCTTGAAACTAAGATTTACAAGGACTTTGTGAAACGTAGGTCACGCGTGGTAGGAGGCGAATAGCCACGCATATCAAGACTAGGACAGATGCCACTGCAGCAGCTTCAACTGAAGGTGATGTGAACTCTCAGGTATATGAAGTTACCAACAATATTCTCGTACCAACGTTGTAACGCACACATCACACGTGGAATCAAGTTCGGTCTACATTTTGTACTGAAAATACTCGGACAACACAAGAAGTTGCAAATGTGTTGCATCCATATTACCGGTTCGTTGAGCTGTTTATGCCCATATTCGTCGTTGTAGCAACATATTTGTTACTGTGTTTATGCTGTGTTTCAAAGGCTGCGTAAAGCCAACATTGCGATGACGCTACTGAAGTAATGTTCAATATGTTACACTGAGGTAATGTGTTGCAAGGAATATCAATGCTATGTTGCAAACGCATTTCTTTGAAAACGCTTAATCAGCAACGTAAATTAACGTTGGTGCCATATTTATATTGTAACGTTTTTGCTGCACTTCAAGAGATGTGTAGAGCTAGCAGTGTGATTGCGTTACTGAAGCAGTGTTGCGTGTGCTACACTGATGAAATTTCAGAGTTACATTGCTGATGGGGTGTTTGGCAATTTTAATGCAGTGCTGCAATAGGCACTGCTCACAAAACACTGCATCAGCAACCTAATGTTAAAGGAACTGTAAAGTGAAATTTGATCGCCCTGTTTCTGTGTGCGACCTGGTAGTGTTTGCCTGTGTGATGCCTCACATAGAGCCTAAGCACCCAAAGCGGGTTAATTATTACACAACATAAATTAGAAAAATTAAATCGGACGGTAGGTTGCGCCCCGTAACAGCTCAAAAAGTCATGATTGGAGTACTCCTGTCACGTGATACCTAAGTAATACACAATGAACTTACGACCGGCTACTAATCTCCAATAAACACTACTTTTAGAATCACAAGAATTACCGAGACAATTCTTCAAAATATAGAAGAAACAGTATACCAAAATACTGTCAGCGCGGTCAGCGCCCTCTGTCTTCTCTCCTCCCAACCATATTGCACGGTGACGGCGTCTATTGTTGACGGGGTTTGTGTACGCAAAAAAGTTCATTTCGTGCCGAAATTGAACAAAGCTTCACCTGAGATGATGCCAGGTATCTACTGTAATGTTCGGGGATACACCAAGTGTGCTCTTTCGACAAGGGACGTTGTGTACCACAAGATTCCAATGGAAAATGCACGGAAACGAAAGTTGTTGCAAGCGCTTGGGAAAGACATTCGTGAGCCACGCCGTATTTGCTCAACCCATTTCTCTGACGACTTGTACGAAATGGTAGCAGCGGACGGTCGAAAACTTCTCACACAGACTGCAGCCCCGACACCAGTGTTTCAACATGTGACGTCTGAGGATGCGAACACCAGTGCAGATGAGGTATGTATTTACCGATACACAGGAATAATACATATGTGTGGTTCACTTGAAATTCAAATCGATTTTTGTGATGCCTACGCTGCGTAATGTACCAAACGCAATATCTCCCTTGCCCTGGGGAGCCCTGAGCTCCCGCAGGAGAATATAAGTGTCAAATAAATTATGCGCGATAGATACTGACCGCATTCTTCATTCATATCAGCGACACAGGCTTCCATCATGACTGACAAAAATGTGAAACTCAGAAGTAAAAGCATGTCAACGCATGATTTACCGTCAACACCTCTCAACCTTTATCCAGTGATGAATTCAACACCTATTGCCCATACACATTCATGCTCACAGGTGGGTCAAGCTCTTGTTTTGTTTAGCGTTTTAACTTCTGCATGCCTTGCAGGTGCATGATATGACAATATCTTCACCACTGGTGGAACCAGCTGTTGAGTCATTCTGGAAATCTGAAGACAACAGTTTTGAATGGCCTGCTGATACAAGTTTGCAGATACCAGAATCTCTTCTACTTTGCAGTGTTGTGCCCTCTGCTTCACTAGACCAGAAGAAGTACATCAAATATGTGCATCATATTGAGAACTTCCGGTGCATCTCACAAAGAGGCCACAGATGTTCGCGTCACGCTTCTCACCACAAAAGCAGAGTGCCCAAGTGAACACAATTTATCTTGGAAACGTCGGCCAGAAGTGAAGATGGTTGCAGGGAACATCCTGCTGTCCTGCACAATCCTTTTCAATGGGACCAGTGTAGTCAAGGTGTGAATTCATAGCGCCTTATGTTTTCACAGATTTAAATGACACCTTGTAGTATTTGCTGTTGACCAGTTCTCGAGCTAATTAATATTGAAGTCACCTCAACAGACCTCACCTACAACACCTACCAGAAAGGTCGCAGGCTCCATTTCGCGACACACGTAGGATTATCAACTCACGATCATGAGAGACTGAAACATCCAAATAATCTTACTGAAACACAAGCTTTCGAATAGAGTCTGTCCTTCATTAGGTATGATACAGACACACATGGTACAGATATTTATACTGATGTATATTAGAGAAAGGGAACAAAGATGATAGTGAGGAGGAAATCCAAATTCTTGTTAGAAAGTATTGAGGGCACGAAAAAACAATACAAAACAAGGCACACAGGCATTGCGTAGTTGAATTTTCACTTACAATACTTCTCTCTGCAACAAAGACATAAAAGGTACATGTAGTAAAAGGTAAAGAGAACAAGCTTGTACAATTGCAATATGCAAATGCCATGCTCAGGAATGCATAGTGCCATGTAGTCCACAAGAGGATCTTGTAACAGAGGGCTACGATACCGATGGGTTAAGAAAAAGCTTGAACGTGCCATCAAGTGCCGTGCACGTGCTGAGCTAAACCAGTGGATGCAGCGTACTTGTAACCACCTTTACAGGTGTAGTTCCAATTCTGAGGGAAATGCAGAGCTTCTACTTAGCATGTGGAGAAGTATGAGCTTACGTATACAAATCAGCTGTCATTCAGGAAACAATGTATACAAGCTTCGAGATAATGTGTCTAGGTTTGACCTGGCACGCTTTCAACAGCCATGACAGCCATGAGGGGCCATGTTTCGATATAGAGAGCATTGGGAAGACACTTAGCCATTACCATATCTTATCTTCGCAGAGGATGTAGATCACCTCCTGAGTGAAACACCAACAACTTGCAAAGATGTGAGCTACAGTGAAATAGTAGCGGTCTGCAAAAGGGCTGAGCCCGCACCAATGGCTGCAGTTGGACTGGTATGAGCGAAAACATGGGAAATTTATAATACGAAATTGAGAAAGTGTTGCAAAGATGGATGTCCCCAGAGCCATCTGGTAAACTGTTTGTAGGCAACGTACCGAAACTTCCTGCATGTATCATGGACAACGTAAAATTATGATATGTAACTTAACCAATAACAAATCGAAGGCACACATGGATGAACTCACTTGTTCACTTTGCTGTTCCTCTTAACAGCGTACTCGTCGCTTTCTCTCACGTAGCAGAGGATACCTGGAGCAACTCAGTCTTCAGTCACAGTATTTTAAAGTACAGATTTCTTGAAATGCAACCGCTGTGCTGCTTCAGTAACGTCTCATTTCGCGGCAACAAAGGCATTCTGCCGTCGGCATCGGCACGCATCTGCCACAAGGACACCTGAACCGAAAGAGCAATGCCATATTTCCGCTGCGAGGTTCTCAACATTTTCATTACACATGAAGAGTGTTTCTTACGGCGGCTAGGTGACTGCAATGACGGTAATTCATCCTCCGTCGACGATTCTGCGGATGATGTCATGTCATACTGCATCTACCGCGTGCACTCGTACGAACAAACGTTTTGCGGGCGTGACTGCTGGACTATCGCAAGCTCGAGGGCATTCAAATTTGGAAAAATCAACATCACACGACGTGGACCTCAAAACAACATTACGCCTTCGCCACAGACCGGGAGGCGGATTAGAAAAGCGAGACTAGCCGTAGCCGACACGAGCCAACCCAGTGTTGTGTCTGAGGGAGTACTGAGCTTTGCGCTCGAATGCAATCTTTGAAATTCGATTACTCAAAGAAAGAAAGGATTTAAAAAGAAATATTTCGTAACTGAGATGTACTCTTCCTGGGCTTTCATAAAATCATAAGATAACCCTGGGTTGGAATTCAATTTACAGTTCCTTTAACATTGCAGGACTATGTTATATCAATGCTGTTGTATTGTATCTGCTGTATTTCAAAGCATGCGTAGAGCTAACATTGTGATTTTGTTGGGAGAGCAATGTTGCACATGGTACGTTGAAGGAACGTCGCAGCTACAATGTGGAATAGAGATGTTACCTCTGTAACGTCTGAAACATTGCAGCAGAAACAAGCATATTGCTGTGGTGTTGTACTTTTCGCATGCAAGGTTCCCAACGCGATTCAGTGTTTCAGTAAGCCAAGACACCAAGACTGACATCTCTCACCCCCTGCTACGCAAGCAAGCAACACAATGGTTGCACCATGTAATTCTGTGATTCCCACCAATAAGCAATGAAATGAAATTTTTGGAACTTCAGGAGATGTTCACCTAGCATTTATGAGCTAGTTGTTGATGATGATGCACTCAAAAGCTGCAGCAACGTTCCATGTGCAAATGGAATGTTACAGTAGTGCTTCTATTTAAGTGTTGGTGCAGCATTTCAGATGTCGCATTTTAGATACATTACGATTATGTTGCTGAGGCAATGTTTCACGTGCTGCAGAGAGGGAACATTACAGTTAGATTGCTGATGCAATGCTGTTGAAGTAATATCGTAGGGAATGTCAGGTCAACAACAGACTATAGTGTTGCTTCAAAGCAACACTATGGTCTGTTGTTGACCTGACATTCCCTACGATATTACTTCAACAGCAGTGCATCAGCAATCTAATGGTAACGTAGCAATGTAATGTAACAATAATGTAAGGTAAGCAAGGTAATGTAGCAATGGTAACGTTGCTACAATGTAAAATAACTTGTCATGAGCACTGCTGCATCAACACCAGTGTCACATTTTTACAATGTTGTGTATAGCACTGTTGCCACATAACAAATGCAGTCATTAGTAACATAAAATCAATATTGCGTGGCAATTGCACACTGCAATTCACGGGAACAATTTGTGCTGATTGGGTAATTCCTTCCAAACATATATTAAAAGATTAATTAGAACAAAGTAGTTCACTACGGTACATCAAGGTTATAATCTAATAGTGTACATGAATATTTTGCTTCCTTCTAGGTAACTGTCACTAAGGTGACACGCAGTCAACCCCTGATATAACTGCGGTTGCTGTGTCACCAGACTCTTCCACCAGGCGACCCTCCAATGTCATCTACTTCCCAAGTGGAACAAAGCTCAAGCACTGATAACAGCTGGGATACCTTGCGGCCAGGCGGACGCTCTGGACTTCAGCACTGGCAGGCTTACAACTCTAGTGAAGTGTGACCCTGAATGTGAGAAACATGACCAGAGTTTCCAGACTCTGCCTACCATGCACAGTGTCTCCGTTCAGTGGGAAGACACATGTATCAGTGTGCTAGATGATCACTCATATGCTGCAACACTACATGCAACAACTACGTCATCAGAGACACAAACTATGCCCAGGCCATTATCTGAAGGCATGCCACAATCTGCATGCAGTTTTTACACTGGACTTTCCCTGGATGCCTTTCACAAGCTTGTGACGACAGTGTCTCTTTCCGCGCATATATTAGTGGTAGCCTTGCCATTGCTGACCAAGTCCTTTTGGTCCTAATGCGCCTCCGGCTAGGACTCTTGTATTTCGACCTGGCTCTTCGATTCGGCGTATCAGTCACACAAGCAGGGAAAGTGTTTCGTGGAATGCTCCTGACCTTGCATGGCATTATGAGGAATGTGGTAGAGCGGTTGCCTCTTGAAACTATTTTTGCGACAATGCCAACCCAGTTCAGCACAAGTGGATAATGCTAACACGACGTGCATGATAGACTGCGCTGAAGTTCAAATGCAGTGTCCAAAACGGCTTTATACAAGAGGACAGAGTTACAGCCATTACAAAGGATGCAAAACCGTCACGTTTCTGGTGGCAGTAGCCTCAAGTGGTTTTATTATGTTTGTGTCTAATGCCTACGGAGGACGTGCTTCGAATACGTTTATTGTTGAAGACTCTGGATTTGCGGACTACCTCAGTGAAAACGGAGAAGTCATGGCAGACAGGGGGATTGGACTTCGCAACACAGGAATTCGGCTGAACGTGCAATCATTTTCAAAGGGCAGGCATCAGTTTGCAGAAGTAGTAGCAACTGTATCAGGAAGGATTTCGCAAATGGGGATTCACGTGGAACGTGCTATTAGCAGGATTAAGACGTATCGTATCTTGAAGAGCTCGCCTCCAATCCAGCATAAGAAGCTGATGAACAGTATAATATTAGTGTGTGCTGGCCTGTGCAATTTAAATGGAGCACTCATTGCACCTCAAAAGGATGACTCTGTTCATGGAAAATGGTACACGTGTCGGATTTCTCTGCATAATGTTGCAATACTGTGTGACATAAAATACCAATGTTGATTGTACATGTATTCTGTACAGTCTCTCACTCAGGAACAGACAACAGACATTTTATTTGCAAAAGGGAATTACATACTCCAAAGTGCCTTGTAGAGATTTCTTGTGTGGACAGCATCAACAAGCCTGGGCAGATAATGCCGAAAATTAAATTCAGAGAACGTTGTGATGTGCATGATGATTAAATCATTGTCATAAGGTACATCAATTAAGACTCTATTCACTGCAGACCACAATAAAAAGTGACACTTAGACATTCCTGTGCAAAACGTGATAAACTGTACTTGGTAATAATAGCACTTTTTGCAAGGTAGTGCTGTCCGCTGCAGTCCCTTTGGATATCATATTTTTTGATCCTACAAGCTTTAAACAGTCATCAGTATATGCGCACTTTATTTCTAAAATCCTATCATGTCCAACAAGTTCGTCTGGGCTGGCGGAGAGGAAACTCTGCGTTTCACAAATGCCAGCGCCGCACCTTTGAACATGCACATCATATTCTTTTTCATATGTTTGCCTTGCAACAGGCTCAAATCGATGTCCATGGATTGTCGCCTTGTTACCCTTAAAAGCGCTAAAAAGGCATGACTTGACAAACTTATCTGGAGGGGTGTCCTTTTTACGTGGCACCTTTGAAGGAACTGATGCGGTAAGCCTAAGCTCGCGACTCGTCTCCCACAGGTAAGGTGAGCGAGCCTGATACTTGTTTCTTCTGGGATTTGTACCCATTGCACATAAAAATCAAAGCATGCATTAAATGCCAAAGCATCGTGTTCATTGTGAGACCAATGTATTCTTCCAGGTGCTATGATGTTGTGTTGATTAGCAGCAGTACTCGTGCCTAGCGGAACCCTAACACACACTGTTTGATGGAGAAGGCTACTCCTGATGTCGAAAAGTGGTGCAACCACAGATTCCTCCATTTCTTTAACATACGTGGCATGTTTTTTGTACTGGGGAAGCCGCATCTTCTTCCTGGTTGGCAGTGGTGGAAGTGTGTGTGTGTGTGTCATTTTACCGAATGGCGTTAAAGGCTTTGATGTGTGCAGCTTGTTTACCAGAAAAAAAAAACGCACATAAACATGGGTCCGCGCCTTCAGCCTTAACTCGCAACTCCGGTTGCGGATAACTGATTAAACACATCACAGCCGACGGAGTGTTACCATTCGCTCTCCCAGTTGTTGAAAATGGAGGCATAGGACTTTTTCATCTGTTAATAGATAATAAAAGCTGAGCAACGAGGAGAACAACAATTTATTTTCGGCCTTGGAGAGTGGGGAGTTTCATCGCAACAGGCGATACTCTACCCCAGTGCTTGGTGGAATGGGGGGAATAAAATAACGAGCCCCTTTACAATAACGATCGAAGTCCGATGGTGTCCAGAAATGTCAGAAGAGCTTTGAGCGCAGAGCGTTGCTGGGCTGGATTGGGCCAGGGACCAAGCAATTTCGGTAGGGAGAAAGGGCGAGAGTCCAGCTGACGAAGAGACTCGGAGAGTGTGATTCGGGAAGGTTCGTAGTGAGGGCAATGAAGAAGAATGTGCTCCAGATCCTCAAGAGCACCACAGTGGCAACAGGTGGGAGAATCAATTTGTCTCAAGCGGTAACGCCACTGAGCTGTAAAGGCCACATCGAGGCGCATGCGGTGGATTAATGCAGCATCCTGACGAGATGTGTTTCGTGGCATGCGGAAAGCGAGCATGGGATCAACTCTGTTCAACATAGAGGGGGGAAGAATGTCGGTTGTCCGTTGGCGGGAAGCCAGGGGTGTCACTAGACGTCGCAGAATTGAACGGCGGTCTCCTCTGAGCAGAACAATACGGGTCCGGTTCCGAGACGAGAGTGCTGCTTCTGCGGCGCTGTCGGCCTGCTCGTTCCCCACGACACCACAATGGGCTGGAACCCACTGGAGAACTAGCCTGTGGCCTGCGGCGTAGATAGTGTGGTAAGCCATTAACACGTCGGTGACTAGGGGTGCGGATGGGCCTCGTATGCCGGAAGTTTCAATTGCTTGAAGTGCAGATTTGGAGTCTGTAAAGACTGCCCATTCCCGGGGTGGAAAATCAGCGATGTGTTGTAGAAAGAAAAGGATGGCATAGAGTTCCGCAGCTGTGGAGGAGGTTGGATGTGAAAGGCGTCTTCCGTGCACGACGCCTTCGGATGGAATGACGAAGGCTGAGGCGGACTTGTTGTTTCGGGATGCGCCATCAGTATATGCTGCCGTAAACGTAGAAAACTTCTCGTCTACCAGAGCATGAAAATGGGCTCGGAGGACTTGAGGGGGGACCTGATCTCTTCTTTGCAGAAGGTTTGGGAGGCGTACAAACGTGGGCGGTACCGGGAGAGACCAGGGGGCTTCCGGCGGTATAGTGTCCTTAGTTATGAAGCCAGTGAGAGTCTGGCGTGTCCTCTGCGCTACTCGATAGAAGTCGCTTCCAGGGCGGTATCGAATTTTCCTGAGTAGCGGGTGGCGGGGAATGTGAGCACGCAAACGGAGGTAGTGCCGAGCCGTCGATGCCTCGGAGTTCCCAGAATGGCTGAAACACGACAAGTACTGGCTGAAGCTGGTGAGCTCCCGCTTGAAGTTCTCCGTGAACGGGAAACGGCTCAGCAACGAGGAGAGCTGCGCTTGTGGGTTCGAGATCATAACTTTAAAGCGCTACAGAGGCAAGGACGGAGAGAGATACACAACACCTAGGCGCACTTCCAACAAAGGTTTATTGAAAAGTATTATTAGTAAAAGGTTTATTGAAAAGTCATTTAAGCAGTTCGTGTACTTTTCAATAAACCTTTGTTGGAAGTGCACCTATGTGTGCTGTATCTCTCTCCGTCCTTGTCTCTGTAGCGCTTTAATGTTATGAATAAAATCTGCACGCCATTCAATGAGTAACATAAAAGCGACATCATTCGCTGCACTAGTTCGCTAGCGATATCGTTCGCTGGATGATAGTATTCCTGTACTGTTGATCAGGCATGAGTTATGAGTTTATAAGTTTGAGCTTGAACGTAAGAGAAAAAAAAAAGAGACACGAGTTTTACAGTTGTACCCTGCACCTTTTCGGTGCTGACGTTTATGAACAATAAAAGCTGTCGCCCTCTCATTCCTTGTTTCATTGGTTTTACAACTCCGCTTCTGCTGAAGATACGGTTCATCCACGTAGAAAGTTTGACAGAACAGCTGTAAAACCTGTCTGACCAACAATAGGAAAACACTAGCATCCAGGTTGAATTGGGAACTACATCAACGACCCCCCCCCCCCCCCCCGTACAGCGAGTGTGAGGTCGGCGCAGGCTAGTGAGCTCAGTGTAAAGCGTTTATCTGTGTTTTATTCTATTGGTACTAATACAGAAGGTAACGTGCCTCTTTGCTTACTCCTCCGTAATCCGTCCTGTTATAAAGAACACGGGTACCATTTTTCCTACATATCTGCAAGAAATCGCATGGTCTGTACTCCACAACAAACAGAGAGAGACAGAGAGGAACAGAAGGAACATACACAAGGCGCTCAATAAACCGGTGCAGCGAATGTAAGCGCTTTCATGTTCCTGATTGAACGACGTGGAGCGTTTATTGGTTCATGAACATCAATGTTAAAAAAGCCTATGTCTCCCAATGTTCACAAATTACGAAGGCGAATGATAGCAGTTCGTTTGGTAGGATCTATTTCATCGCCTCTCCAGAACAACAGCTTTATTTTTGGGCGCACGGAACCCCGCTTAACCATTATTTCCCCCCACGCAACCAGAGACCATATTTTTCGAGACTCGAGAATGCCTAGAGTTCATCGTTTTCGGGTTAAACCCGATTTTGCACGATAGTTCCTCCTCGAACAAATTTTCAAGAATTCGGGTAAAACCCGGTATCTATACCCGGAGTCTTCGCGGTCCTTCAACTTGTCATTCTCGAAACCGTCGGAAAAGTGAATCATAATATCAGCAAAGACGGCTATTTGTGACAACCTATTTGTCCTCTTCTTATAATCCCCTCCTGCATGAGTAAGAAACGAGCTTTTGTGGGGCTCGAGCAGGTGTTTGAACACGGCAGTCATTCACTGCCCCAGTTCCGAGCGGAAATATAAAGATTCTTGTTTCTCGTCCACATGTTAGAGCTATGGATTGTTTCATATGCCTTTCGTTTCGCCCGAAAATTCCCCGATGACGTATCACATAGTGATTATGACGCCCGATTTCTCCCCCAATTCTCGTGTGCAAATAGCGCCTGATTTTTAGCCCCCGAATTTGAAAAATCATAAAACCCGAAAACGAAGAACCCAAACTGAATGCCCCGCCGGGAACAAGGTTCTCCAGTTTTCCGCCAAATCCGCACGAAGTGTACAGGAGAAGAAGATGGGTGTCGGGCGTCAAACGTACATGTCACAAAATAAGCTACTCCGTGGATTCTGTCTTCTTTTATGCCGGTAATCCTAATTGGTTGCCGTAATCAGACCGTATACCGTTCGTGTTGCGTTGAGCGACGTTGTGATGTGTCTTCTCAATTCACACACAAACTTCCAACTAGCTTGGACCTTGTCCCTTTGTCCGACTCAGTAAATGAGACTTCTGCATGCCTTTGCTGTAGGTGCAGCTTGCTGTAAAAAATACAACAGGAAAGACACGCAAGTGCGGTGTGCCCGAGGAAAAGCTAAACAAAAAATTGTAATAACGCTGACATGCCTGCTTCTGCATATAGTCTTATGCCTTATTGACTGCTGAGGACCGAAAGTAGTCATTCGGAGTTTAAAGTGATTGAAATCCGCAAATTTACACAATGGATTCACACATTTTCGGTTTTCATGACGCCCGCCACATACACTTCTGACTGGTTTCGATGTCGGACGACTCACACAAAAAGTTCGCTTTCCCAGCGCTACGTGGCCGCGCAAAGCGTAACATTTGGTCTGTGCACGAGGCGTATAGAGTACCTCATGTACAGAGGTGACGGACAACCAACCACACTATTCCCTCACTCACTTTCTCTTTCACCCAGTCAACACACATGGTTGACAGAATGTAAAATCCGCGTTGAATATCGTTGAACAATGTGAAACGTGAATTGCGAACATGAATTTCACGCAGATTTCACGTAAAATTTCTACATGCGAATTGTAATGCATGAATTCAACGTGGATTCAACACTCATATACCAACAGTGGAATCGAGCACGTTATGACAGCGTTGATACTTACGCTGGAATTTAACGTAACCGAAAACGTAGAACGAACAACGTTGTTTCTGCACAAGTTTTACTTCATGATTTCACAAGCAAAGTGTACACGCAGAAATCACGTTGATTTATCATACGTAAATTGCATTATCCAATCCAATCCCATCCACGATCCAATTCAAGTTCGTTCCTTTCAAAGCGAGGATTGGGGAAGCCGCACCAGACGCCATTCTCCTCAGATCGTAACCGCCATTAGCTCATGTTGGCGTTTCAAGTTTATTTCGCTTTTGCGGCTCCTTCTTCCTTGTTTCGTGGCTTGTTTTGGTTTCAAACCGGGTTGTGCTCTGTGATATCGGTAAGCACAGGTTTCGCTCACACTGCTGGGATGTACGAGTTGGTCATGACGGTTACGACGAGCTCTCTCTAGTACCACGAAGCTGGCTTAGAGATTACCACCGCTGCTTGCAAGTCCAGTGTGTGCGGTTTATGTGTGATTCGTGGAAAGCGCAGATATGTGCACGTCGGATTTGAGTTCATAATTGTGTTAACATTTGTAGAGCGTGCAAATAGGGCACTATTACATGGTGGGCTCTCGAATTGTTTTTCAGCGTTGTTGGCCGTTTCAAATTTGTTCGTGTGGTAATTATTGTCAGTTGTATTTCAGGACAGAGGGCGATGCGTGAATGGAATGCAGATACTGAGCAAAGGGCGAGCCTGTACACAGATGTAACGTAAGTTTTCCCTTAGCTGTTCGAATTGATCTTTTGCGTTCTTTGTGTTCCCTTTTATGCAGGCGTAGTCGCAAAGAAAGAAGACAGCCTGGATGACGAAACGGCGTGGCTTCTCGAGAGGTTCTAGTGCCTTTCAATAATTAGAATGGTCAGTTAACAGTCCTTATTGTTCACGAGAGAGAGTATGGAAAAATGTATCAGTCCTAATAAAATGCAAGGAGAATAAAACTTTACGGCAAGCATATATTTATGTCATTATTTATGACTATTATGAGGACATTTATGCTGATTTGTGAAATAAAAGCATCGAGAAATAGCATGTATCGAATACTAATTAAAAATGTAGTTGCGTTTAATTTGCATTTTCATCGCACGTTAATTCTACGTTGTTAGTTTGCTGTTAATTATTCCACTTTTTCAACATTAGTATACGTTGAATTAACGCGTAAACTACGTTTCAGTGACGTGGAATACGCGTTCTGGTCGCTGTTAATTTAACCCGTTTCTGGCTGTGACATTAGCCAGGTTGAATCAACGTTAGTCGTCAACGTTGATCCTGCATTCACATGGTTGATTTTCAACGTGTTTTCAGCGTTGAATTTGCAATGTTGTGTTGACTGGGCACGTGGGAGGTAAGGCGGCTGGTAAAAGTTGTAAACAGTGAGAATCGGCTGAGGCACGCCACAATTAACCCGCTCTACGCAATAATGGGATAAGTCAATTTATCCCTTCTATACTATTTTAGCTGTAATGACTAGAGCCCGGATTCTTGTTTGAGGCGCCTATAAAAGGGGCGAAAAATCCACAATTTAGGCGCAAAAAATCACATATATGCACTATAAATTGTTGCGTTTTTTTGTCTGTAGCACTGATAGCGCAAAAACAAAGCGAATACATCACTTTTATCAGCAGGAACAATTGTGTAAATAGTGTTTGTGAGTGTTGTCATAATTTTTGGGTGCACGAAATGCAAAACTTATTGATCCTACTATGGTCAATAGACAAGACTTCTAGCCATTGCCACCCGTTTCATGGCACTTCTTTGGAATACTTTCCGTTGTACTGCTTCGCGTTTATATATACCAAGTTTAGCGTGTGGGTCCCACACCATGCTTGCATACTGTAACTTTACCATATGATGGAATTAAAAGCCAATACCTTGACATCAGGCCGGGCTTTTCGAAGTTTCTCTTTCAGATACCCCAGATTGCGCATGGCGGCAGCGCAAATTAAGCTAATGTGTCTAGACTATTTGAAATCAGGTATAAAGGTAACACTAAGGTATTTAAATCCTTTCGCCTCCTCTACTGGAACATCCGCAATGAAGTAACTTGACTAAATTGGTAGCCTTTTGGCCGTGATTCGGAAAAGAACAGTTCTTTCACAATTTACCCTCGTACCCCATCTCTCACACGAATCGGAGATGCCAGATAAACTATGATTCGGCAGAACTTGTTCATCATGCGAATAAACTAGGCAGTACAACACAAAATCGTCTGCAAACAAACGTATTTGGACTCCGCTGCTGACAACATTAACAATATTATTACGAGGCATTAAGGGCCGTTTGTTCATTAAAATATATTCGTTAGAAAAAGCTTTTATTTGTGGTTTCAGTTTCGTACAAGCCTGCTTCCCTTTTCTACATAATCGCCGTTCACTTGTAAGCACTTTTCGTATTGCTCTACCAGTTTTCTTAGTCCCTGTCGATAGAAGTCCGCCGCCTGGGAATCGAAGCAGTTGACAACAGCGGTCTTCAGTTCCTCGTCGTCTTCAAACCGTTGTCCACCAAGGCACCACTTCAAGTGCAAGAAGAGGAAGAAGTTGCTAGGTGCGATATCGGGACTGTAGGGTGGGTGATCAAGTTCCCAACCAAAATCTTCAACTTTCTCCTTGGTTCGGGCGGCGGTGTGAGGACGCGCGTTTTCATGGAGGAGGACGATTAAGGATGGCAGTTTCCTGCGCCGTCGATTTGGGATCGCGCGTCTCAGTTTGGTGAGCGTCTCGCTGTACACGTCAACTGTTATTGTGGTCCCACATTCCATGAAATCAACCAAAAGAACGCAATTTTTGTCCCAGAAAACGGTAGCCATAATTTTCCGACTCTAGTAAGGAGACAGCTTGAATTTTATTCGTTTTGGTGAAGTTGAATGGCGCCACGACATTGGCGGTTGTTTTGTTTCTGCGTTGTTGTAGGATATCTAGGTCTCGTCTCTGGTAACAATGTGGAATAAGAAGTCACATCAGTTTTGCGATAGCGGAACAAAAACGCTCGTCCACTTGACATCCTTTGCTCTTTGTGTTGGTCGGTAAGCATTTTCGGTGCACATCTAGCGCACAAATTGTGATACCTGTTAACAGTGGTGCGTCCGACATCAGGAAATTTATCAGACAGAGCACTAACCGTCAATCGTCGATCAGATCGCAGCTCCTGGTCCGTTTGTTGAGCGATTTCATCAGTCTGGGTACTGGGCCTGCCACTCCGCTCTGCATCATGCACATTTGTGCGACCATTTTTGAAGTCTCGACACCATTCTCTAACCTTCACCTCACTCATTACTCTAGGCCCATAAACTAGGCACAGCTCCCAATGAATTTTAGCCGCTGATGATCATTTTGCTCACAAAAATCGAATCACAGCACGCACTTCACAACTGGCTGGAGCAGCGATTTTCGCGGACATTGTAGTCTGCAGTACTGTACTATACTGTACTGTGCAGTACAGTATTGTATGCTGTACATAAGAGCGTGCCAGTGAAATTTTGAAGCTGCTTTGAGGCAACTTGGAGGGGAGGGATACTCGTCATTCGCTAAAAGAAAAGATAACCTCTACCGACCCCCATGCTTCAAACAGTTTTCAATGTCATCTACCATGCAGCTCAGCTCAAAAGCAGTGTGACGTCGCTACCGCTTGAGACAAGTTGCCTCTCGCCACTGCAGCCACTGCGGTGCTGTTGAAGATCTCGAGTACATTCTTCTCCATTGCCCACGCTACCAACCTTCCCGATCCGTACTCTCCGAATCCCTCAACGAGCTAGACTCCCTCTTACAAAATTGCTTGGTCCCTGGCCACATCCAGCGCACCACCGCTCTGCCATCAAAGTTCGCTTCACCTTTCTGGACGCCACAGGACTTCGATCCTTTTGTGCAATGCGGTAGAGTATCGCCCCCGGCGACCAAACTCCCCACCCATCACCCCGAACTAAAGTTTAATTTTGAGGGATGACCGTCACTGCGTTTACCGAGTGAATTTGCAGTAGCAGTAGTGCGTTTTCAGGCCCATGCAATTGGATGATATAGTTTTGTTGTGGTGGCAGTGTGCGAGACCGTCACTTTTCAGGAACTGTGATACCCGTCTCGCCACATGCGTAGTGTCGAAGACAAACCCGCAAGGCGATGTGGGCACCTGCGTGTCCTACAGAATTCTACATATCGTCCCGACGTGAACGTATGTCCCAATTTTAAATACCTAATGATTGTACCTCTGCAAATAAAGCAGGGGAACCCCATATAAGAGAAAATGGTGTTGAAAATGTATATGAAGACGACGAGGTGGTAATCGACATGGTGATGCGCGTGGGACAACTTGGGTTTTTCTTTTTCACTTGTACCTAGCTTTGCTCATATACGGACGTACGTATGAGTTTAGTAAAAGCTTTCTGGGAGTTCATCGCTGTTAGCTTTTCTCCTCCTGTTGGGCTGGCCTAGGTCTGGCAGTTGCTCCATTGCCGGTTCAAAGTTTACGGTACAACATTTTGGTGCCGAAACCCGGGAGCAAGACGGCAGCTGCAACGACGTTCGAATCCTTCGCCATGCCTAACAGCAACGTTCCAGAGAAGCTTCAGGCTAAGCGGACATTACTTTCAGGAAAAGAGAAGTAGAGATAGAGAAAGAGCCCAGACCCACACCACACAAGGTATCGTAGGCCTGGTCTCAAGATAGAAAAGAAACAGCTAAGAAAAGAGAAAGTAAAATGAGAGAGGGTTAGTATAGGCAGAAGATAAATGAATAAGGAAGAGAGAAGGGTGATTGCGAGTCGCGAAACCGCAGCCAAGGGAACGGGGAACAGCAAAGGCAGCAGCTTTTATCAAAAAGTACTAATACAAGATTGAAGTACATATATAGAACATTGTACAAAAACAAACTTACATGGCATCCTGGAGGGAACTCCATCCAGATTAATAACAAACACAAAAAAAAACTGCTTTAATGATAAATAATATTATGACCGAGCCACTACCGAGCACACAACTAACAAAGTCACAGCGAAATTGCCCCCAGCCACCGGGCGCCCTTGATAGTCTCCGCACAAGTCCAACTCGTCCAGTCACTGTTCACGTCGCCTCCACAGCTCGAACACCTACTGTCCCGACTTCCTTATCCAGGGGCACCACTCTTGGCCCTGTGTACAATCAGTGCCCCGCCCCGGCACCCCCGAAAAACCGGAGACGGCTGACTGGGGCCTCAACTCCGGTAATGGCTGGAAAATCTTTAAAAAAAATAAAAAAAAAATATAAAAAAAATTACATGTCATTAGCTCGTTCAATTATAGCTCTCAGCTGCGGCAAAGCGCCGCGCCTATGTATCAAGAACACAAGTCTATCAGCCACCAGCGGCCCCCCCAGGATACCCTCAAGCGCCTCCCTCGGACCCCGGGTCTCAGGACACTGAAACATATAGTGTTCAATGTTGGCGTTCTCGTTGCCACAACCACACTGGGTAGAGTCACGGAGGTCGAAGCGCCCAAGGTAGGCCGGGAACCCCCCATGCCCCGTCAGCGCCTGCGTAATGAAATAATCTGGCGTCGGTGCCACGTCCTTTCGGACGCTCTTGATCCAATTTCTGCACCAATGATGCCCCCTGTCCCAGCCCTCCTGCCACTCAGTCATTACGTGTTCGTATATGATGTTTTTAATGGATTCCTTGGAGTAGGGCACCGGCCAGTCCACTCGTCCCCCTCTCGCTTCGTTTGCAAATCTGTCGGCAATCTCGTTACCGAGAATACCGGTGTGACCGTACACGAAATGGAAACAAAATTTAATACCGGGTTCAACTGCCTTAATGGATTCCTTTAATTTTTGCACCCTCACATTAGTGTGGACGGGATTATTGAGGGCCTGTAAAAGGGACAGGCTGTCTGTGTAAACGTGCACAGTCCCTGTGTAACGACTGTGCGTGAACTCATTAATGCCCATAACCATGGCGGCCAGTTCAGCCTCGAAGACAGACGCATGAGACGGCAGAGCGGCCTTCCCGTATCTCTCCACCTGTCCCTCCCCCATGACGCAGTATGCAGCACCCACTCTGCCCTGTCCTTTTGAGCCATCAGTGTACAGTTCCAAGCCTTTCCCTACTGTGTGATCCTTTCGATCAAAGGTCACCGCTATTCGTTGCAACGGATGCAACTCCCAAATTGCGAAGTCCTCATCAACTGCATCTGGTCTGATGGTAACATCGCCAATACGTATCTCTTTGTGAGCCTGGCGAATCCTAAAGGACACCCACTCCGCCCAGGCTTTTTGTCTAATGGGTATTACGCCACAAAGGACCGGCAAAATGTCGTTGGGAACGGTACTGTAGCCCCTACACATTTTCAATAAAGGAATTCTCTGTATACTGTCTAATTTTCTTATCATGTGTGAATTGTCAACATCTCTGTACCAGGCCCCCACCCCGTAAAGCAAAATTCTCTCGATACATTTTTTGTAGATTGAGTGAAACAATCTAAACCGGTCAGCTCTGTGCCTTGCGCACAACCTGTTTACTTTTAGTGTTAATTCCCCCACCGTATTCTTAACTTTATCTAAATGAGGAATGAAACTTAGCGTACTATCAACTATTACTCCCAACACCGTAACCTGATTAGAAAATGCTATTGACCTTGATCCCATTTTAACTACGGGTGGGCGCCCGAAGTATTTGCTGCCTTTGGCCACCATGACTGCCTTGGTTTTTTTTGCGTTGAAATCGATTTTGATATTTTCTCCCCATTGTAAAACAGAGTCGATTACTGCCTGCGACTTGATCTCGACCTCCTTGCGGGTGTGCCCCTCCACTATAATGGTGATGTCATCCGCGTATTCCAGTATGACAACACCCTCCGGCATGTGTCTAGAGAGTAAGTCGTTGATGACAACGTTCCAAAGTAATGGGCTTAGTGGCGACCCCTGTGGACATCCTGCTACGCCCCTCAAGCCGACGTTACCGTTGGTTGTCATTACCATATAGCTCCTATTCTGTACGAAATCACACAACGTTGCAAGCAAATTACTGGGAAAGTCAATGCCGGACAAATTATGTATTATATGGTGGGGTCGAACTGAAATGAAAGCATTCGATACGTCCAGTGCGTACAGAGCAGCGCACCGTCCTTGTTTTCTAACACGGATCAGGGAGGAGATAATTCGGTCCAGTGCCAGCGTACATGATCTGTTGTGATGAAAACCATATTGGTTGTCTGAGAAAAACTTATTTCTGTACAGATAGGATTCAAGCCTGCCGTGTAATAGTCTTTCGTAAACTTTTCCCATCCCCATCGATATGCTGATAGGTCTAAAATCATTCGGGCTTAACTGTCCTACCTCCTTTTTTGGTAACAGGATCACCTTACATTCTTTCCATGCCTGAGGAAAAATACCGAATAGATATGCTTTATTAAGAATATATGTTAAAAAATTACCATGTATTTCCTGAAACATTCCTAGCATCTCTACGTTTACGAAATCTAAGCCTTTGTCGGCTCTCCTGTTTAAGAGTTTGATTGCATGACTAACCTCTTGTACCCCGAAAGGCTTGTCTATCACTTTTATATGTTGTGAAAAACTCCTGTCACCAATTAACTGCGTTACTATCGAATGAGTGTTATGATTAGTCCCAAATATAGCTTCTAAGATAGCGACACATGTATCAGCATAGTCTTTTGTTTGTGTTCCATCCGGCCGGGTAACGGCAGGTATCATGTTCCTATGAATGGCTTTGCCCATAAATTCTTTGTAATTGTGCCCGAAGGGCATTACAGGACTCATACTGCTGATTCTCCTGTTCACTGAATCTATTTTTGCTTTATTAATCCTGGCCTTGTATTCATTAAAGAGTTTGAAATATTTATCTTTAAGCTCAACTCTCCTATCACCCCGTGCCTTTTGAAATAAGCGGCGCATAGCACGCACCCGTTTACGAAATGCGGTCAAATCATCAGACCACCACTCAACGTTTTTATTTTTTTTCTTCACAAATCTTAAATGTCTGACCCTATAATTTTCAATTCGTTGTTGTAAAATAGTAATTATAGATTCTAAGTCTTCAACTGTCCTAATACTCTGGCTTCTAATTAGTGAAATCCACTGATCCCCCATTATATCATTAATCCATCTTTTTCTTCCGGTTGCAGTTAATTGAATTCTTCCCGGGTTTTTTTCGTGAAAACATGTGAATGTAATATACCTGTGATCACTCGCTGTAGGTAAATCATGAACATTCCATTTAGTGATTTTATCGAAATCATTAACTGTTACCAAGGTCACGTCGATCCAAGAGTCACCATTCCTTGAATGGAATGTGGACAATGATTTTGGATTGTTAACTATTGCCATATCATTGGCCAAGATATAGTTGAATAAATCCTCACCCCTGCAATCGTCCTTGGAACCACCCCATAACTGATGTTTAGCGTTAAAGTCTCCTACTACCAATAACATTTTATTTTGAAATATACGATGAATTCTATTAAGATCATGTAACACTGACATCATGTCCGTTGTTGGGCTAATGTACACATTAATGAAGATGCATTCCACATCTCCAACTGAGATGACCAACACAATGAGCTCCTCCCTGACCATGTAAGGCATTACGTCTGCTTGAATGTCAAATAAGAATACACCAACTTTTGCCCCGGCAGCGCAACGCAACATCGTGGTACCATGTGGCAAAAATGCCTCAGAGGAAATAAATGGCTCCTGCACGAATGCCACCTGTACCTGATTCTCCGTACAAAACTGTATCATGGCGTCCATGGCCGCCCTACCCCTACCGGCATTAAATTGCAAAACATTGAGATGAACATTATCCATGAATAATGATTATTACGAATTGTCTGTGTTGCACCAAATTTCCACATATAAAATTAAATTCAGTTCTTAACATTATGACGTGTTCTGTCTAATGCCCTTTGATACAAAGGGCACCTAAAGGTGCCAAACGAATGCTCAACCCCAAGTGCAGCACCACGCAATGCATTCTCCCTCTGACAAGCCGCGCACATGTCGGAGCCTCGCGCACGGGTACACTGACGTGCCAGGTGCCCCACGTCACCACACCTAAAGCATCTGACATGCTGCTCGGTACATGCCCGAGAGACATGCTGATACGATAAGCACCTATAGCACGCCCTGATGTTGAAAACTTCTTGCACCAGGCACGAGGCCCAACCCGTGTGCAACCGTCCTTTGGCTATCATCCTAGCTGCCTTCTCGGGGGAGACCTCCACGAGATAGTTTTTATATGCACCCTGCTTAACGTGACTGAGAATTTTGAACTCGTCTTCCGTTAGATCCAAATCGTTTTTTATGTTAATGACTTCCCTTAAAATACCATCTTCAATCCTGCTCTCAACCCCCCAGAGCTTTATTCTAGTGCTCCTCACCCATGGGAACGAACTCTTTACCATGGTTTCTAGTTCCTTGTCGGTACCCATGGCTTCTGCCATAGCCTTGAGGCCTTCCAATGACTGTGCCTTTACTAACAACCCTCCGCTCTTTATGTCACGGAGCTCTACTTCCGGGATGCCAAGAGACACTGGGTCTAGCTTATCCTGAATCTTGGTTTTTATATCTTCGTTCTTAGCACCCTCCCTCGGATGTACGAACATGACGTGTTCCTTTTTATGTGTCGGGACGCTCGTACGGGTTACACCCTCCGTCGCCGTCTGTGCATATGAGGGTCTCTGATTTTCTATTTTATCCGATAACATTTTTACTTCGGTTCTACGATCTTCCACCTCCTCAGAAACTATCTGTAGCTTCACTCTTGTCTCACAGACTGATCGTTCCAGGTCTGAATTCCTGTTCTGTAACTCGTCAATACGTTCCTTAGCGTCCTCAAACATTAAGACGTGAATTCTTTTATTTTCCTCACTAGTTGCACAAGCTTCAATTAGTTTCTCATTTCTTTCAGTCAGGTCTTTGGCAACCTGGTCCGCTTCCCTCTTGAAGTCCAGAGTGACGTTGGCTCGTGTTACGGCCTCCACAAGTTTCAGTTCCGTATCCCGGATAATACGCTCGTACTCGAGGAAAATATTACCTAAGCCAACTCTAACGGGCTTCGTGAGGTTAGCCTCCAGTTTAAGGAATTCGGCCTTCAATTCTGTCAACTTCATGTTTAAAACTCTGCTACCTCCCTTTAAACTTTCTGAGCTTAACTGTTGTGTCTGAGACACTACTGCCTGCCTCTCTGACGCTCCTGCCTGAGACATTCTCTTTTTGCCTTTACCTATGCCCTCCTCCGCCTTAACGGGCGATCTGGCTAACTTGTTAACAGGTGTAAAGGGATACACCTCGGTAGACTCATCTGCGGAACTCATCACACTTACTAGCCAGGAAAGACAAACGCAGTTCTCATAACTATATGCACTTTAAATTCGGGTACAAAATTGAAAACGTTACCGGGCCCCTATACAAAAAGATGTAAGAAGGGACGTACTACTAGTGCTACCGCTACGGAACACGTGTAAATCAAAATACTCAAAAACGGTTGATGAATAAGTAAACAGGTGCTCTGACAAGAACTCTTTTTTAGTGGTTCGAAACTATGCGGTTACCACTGAACCATGCTTGCTTTTACGTGTGAAATGCACGTCTAGTGGAGAAGGTGCTATTGATTTACGAAAACACGAAAATATGAATCACGCAAACTTGTTTACGAAACACGACAGTGGCGAAAAAGCACAATTCTTTAGAACTGCCTAAAACACAATTAGCTAACACGTGGAAAACGTGTAACGCTCACAACACGGGCAAAACTTCTCGAAAAACTGACAACCCAGACACTAAAAGAAAAAGGAACGGTTCAACACTTTGGAAAAGACCCCCCGACCCCCCAAAAATAACGTAACGTTGTCTTTATATCCGCTTTAAAGCTATACAAAACAAAAAAATTCGTGGCAGGCGGGAACCCGCCCCAGCCGCTAAGTTAGTCCTAAGACGGAATCTACGACACCCCTTTGTGTGTGCCTGTAAACCTACATAAAACCCCCCAAAAATAAAAGAAAATGTAACTTACTGTGCTTAGCCGAATACCAGATGATAAATTTTGGACCGCAGCCTTAGGAAACACCAGGCACACACACAACCAAACACACGACGAAGCAGGCAAGCCGCTCGGCGTGGAAGGGGCGTAGAATCCGGGAGCAGCTGGAGGAGCGTCCGCTCACCACGAAACCAGTCAGCGCGACCGGACAGGCTAAGCGGACAGGCTAAGCGGACAGCGAGAAGAACGCAAGCAACGAAGATTATTAACGAAGCTACCGCTGCGCTTCAGGACCAGAGTGCCACAGCAGAGAATATCACCGCCCTACTGGAGAAGCTCACGACATGCGGCAAGCAGCTTTACGTTTTGGATCGGGAAGTGGAGGACAGCATCGCTCCTGAAGCGTTCAGAAGTGAATACGACTCTGTTCTGCAGTATGAAGAAAGGATAACAGAGTGCATCGCAAGGCTACGACTCACCTTCGAACGACTGCCACCGACTACATCGACGCCTACACCAGCAGTCTCTCCGACGCCACAGATCCCTGACCGTAGTACCGGAGTCAGGCTGCAACGCCTTCAACTGAGGAAGTTCCGCGGAGATTTTACAGAATGGCAGCCGTTCTGGGATGAGTTCAAGGCCAACGTGCACGACAACAGGAATTTAACCAAGTCGGATAAATTCCATTACCTTCGATCGTTGTTGCTCGGAACAGCGGAGGCAGCCATATCAGGACTGCAGACGACCGAAGCGGCGTACGACGACGCTATCGCTTTGCTCACTCAACGGTTCGGAGACCGCGGAAGGCTTGAGGAACAGTACCTAGGGAAGCTTAGAACGCTTCCACATGTTAAGTCTTCAACGGACACGTGCGGTTTGCGAAAACTCCACGACTACGTGCAGACGAACATATGCGGTTTACGCTCTTTAGGCATACCAACAGTGACTTACTCTTCGATGATGACGCAAATCCTACTGGCCGCAATACCGTCCGACATAGTGCTCGAGTACCATCGTTTGAACCTCCGGAGCATGCAGAGAGACGCCGCAACACCAGCAGAACACGAAGTCGCCACGTTACAAGATGAAGGCGCTGCCTCCACAGCTTCCGCAGAACTGAACAAGGTGTTGGCTTTCCTGAAGGCGGAAGTTGAAAGCAGAGAAAGGAGTGGACTTTGCGACCGTCAGGATCAGAAACCGTCCGGCCAACGGAAGACGGGAGCAAAAGGTCATGCCAGTGCACCCTCGGCTTTCGCGTTGCACAACCAAACTGTCCCGACGAACTGCCTCTTTTGCAAGGCGAAGTCTCACGCCACTGAGAACTGCAACGCAGACATGTCGCAGGAAGACAAAAAGAAGACGTGGCCAAGTACAGGCGCAGTTTTCGGTGCACGAAGGCGTTCCACAATTCAAAGGAATGCCGTTACAAGGGAAGGTGCTCAAAATGCAGAGGAAGACACGTTGCCACAATGTGCGACCCCAACTGGACGGCCGCGCACGCTAAGGAAACTCAAGACAAAAACGCCATCGAAACGACAGAAACTTCAGTCCTGATGTCTTCCGCGACCAGTATGAGCACTGTGCTCCTCCAAACGTTTCGTGCCTGGACTGTGTCGGGTACGAGGTGCCAGTATATCAGAGGGATAGTTGACAGTGGAAGTTCACGAACGTTCATCCGGGAAGATCTAGCAAGGGAGCTCGGTTTGAAGGAGGTAGCCCAAGTTTGGATCGGAATTAACACGTTCGCCTCAGACTCGGAGTGTCGGCCCGCAAAACGAAGCGTTGTGGAAGTGACTGTGCGAAGCCAGTACACCCACGAAGACGTCAAGCTAGCAGCCATCGTCATACCAGTGATATGCAGAGATATCCAGGAATCGCCGGTGGACAACGAACACGTACTTGTACTTCAGGACTGTGGTGAACTAATCGCCGATGTTGTGGCTTTTCCTGGTATGCGGCAACTAAATGGCATCAGTCTGCTTATTGGATCCGATCAAGTTTGGAAGCTGATCTCCGGCGAAATTCGGCGCTACGGGAAGCAGGAAGAGCTCGTTGCCATCGAAACGATATTGGGATGGACGTTCCAAGGCCCAAGCCAAGTGAAAGCTCTGGTCGCGCAACAAGCAGACAGCCTGATATGCGTGCTGAGAACAAACGTGAACTGCGTGTTCCTGCAAGATGAAGAAATAAGGCAGATGTGGGAAATCGAAAATGCAGGCATCAACGAAGGCGCCCCACCGACGGCATTCACGAGTAACGTGCTAGCAGAGTTCCAGCGCACTGTAAAGATGGCAAACGACAGTTATGAGGTGCGCCTCCCATGGAAGAACGTCGACGCCCCACTGCACGATAACCGTGCTGTCGCAGAAAGGAGACTGAATCGATTGGTGAAACGGCTCGCCGTGAACGACGCCTTGGTAAGAGAATACGACAAGAACATTCGC
This sequence comes from Ornithodoros turicata, assembly GCF_037126465.1. NCBI lineage: Eukaryota > Metazoa > Arthropoda > Arachnida > Ixodida > Argasidae > Ornithodoros > Ornithodoros turicata. The sequence continues at coordinate 212,886 of NW_026999405.1, forward strand.
GCGTATTTGTTGAACGACCACGCGGAACCAGTACCTATCTCAGAGGCAAAGACACCTGAACGCATCTACTACATGCCTCATCGTGAGGTCATCCGTCCCGAGTGTACGACTACGAAAATGCGGGTGGTGTTCGATGCTTCATCGCATTCTGGCAACTGTACATCGCTCAACGATCACTTGGAAAAAGGGCCGAAGGTTCAACCCGACTTGTTAGGTACGCTACTCCGTTTCAGAACGCATCCGATTGGAATCTTTTTTTTTTTTTAATTGGGTATTAGCGCCGCGAAGCAACTGTGGCTATGAGCGACGTACAGATGTGAACAGACGGAGAGAGGATAGCAGGAAGGAGTGGGGGACAGTGGGGTTAGTATGCGTCCTGGGCCGACTTCAGGGGGAACTGTGCCGACATTCGTCTGGAAAGTCTTCGGAAAACCCAGGGAAAACCTCAGACAGCACAGCCGGCGGTAGGATTCGAACCCACCACCTCCCAGTCTTCAGCACGACCTTGGTTACCAGCAACGAGCGGACGCCTTAGCCCACTCGGCCATGCCGCTGGTCCCGATTGGAATCACTGCAGACATCGAAAAAGCGTTTTTGCAAATCAGCGTGGACGAACGCGACAGAGATGCGTTACGTTTTTTGTGGTTTGATCAGGTGCCACTTCGACAAACCATTACATACAGCGCCAAAATGGTGGAATGGCGCATGCGGCGGGTGCCTTTTGGGACATCGGCCAGTCCGTTCCTGCCAGCAGGGACTCTGGAGCATCATTTTCGTAAAGTCACCGGCGGCTTAAAGGACACTGCAGACGTCTTGGCGTCTTCATTCTACGTGGACGACTTGCTGACTGGAGCACAAAACTTGGAGTCAGCAGTGAAGCTTTACAACGACGCCAATGAGGTCATGGAAACGGCCCACATGCGTCTGCGGAAATGGACGTCCAACTGTTCAGCGCTTGAAGGCGTTTTCAGACATGAGAAGGAGAGCAGTACGAAGAACAATCCAGTTACAAAAGTGCTTGGAGTTGTTTGGGACAAAAGGAACGACACACTTGCGTGCAGCTTGGACTCAATTGTTAAATCGGTGCATGTTGCAGGCACCAAGCGAAACGTACTCCAAGCATCGGCTAGGATTTACGACCCTCTTGGCTTTCTACACCCTTTCACGGTTCGAGCAAGAATGATTTTTCAGGCCTTGTGGGTTGAGGAGGTTGGCTGGGATGCGGAGATGCCGAGAGACAAGCAGGACCAGTGGAGTCAATGGTGCAGGGAACTACCGGAACTGGCTGAGGTCATCGTGGATCGCTGTATGTTCCCCAGTGGTTGCAGAAACCCTCAACTCCATATCTTCTGCGACGCCAGCCCGAAGGGTTACGGTGCTGTAGCGTACCTCCGAGGGCAGAACGAAGACGGATCGACGACTGCTACATTTGTTCTCGTGAAGTCACGAGTAGCACCGCTTAAGCAGCTGACTCTGCCACGTCTAGAGCTGATGGCGGCGTTAATCGGCTCAAGAATGATGCACAACTTGAAAAGAATTTTCAGCGGCATTGAATTTGAGTCCTTTATGTGGTCCGACTCGATGATTGCCCTCTGGTGGATCCGAAGACCGCCTACCGAATGGAAACAGTTCGTAAGCAACCGTGTCGACGAAATTCAACAAAAGACTGATCGACGGAGATGGAAGCATTGTCCTGGAACAGAGAACCCCGCAGATTATCTAACCAGAGGTGTAACGGCAGAAATACTAATTCGCACCAACGTCTGGTGGCACGGACCCGATTGGTTACTCCTCGAGCCATCAAGCTGGCCAGACGACGACCTCGAGTGGGACACCAGAGCAGATGACAAAAGGAACCGGAAAGCAAACGTCTTACACACTTCGGTTTCGTCAGGTCCACCGCCAATTGATACAGCCAAGTACAGCACTTATCAACGACTGATAAGGGTTACTGCGTGGATCCTTCGTTTTCTGAACAACATGCGGAAGCCGGAAAACCGACAATCCGGTTGTTTGGTTGATGAAGAAATGAAAAGAGCGGAGAAATTCTGGGTGCAGCAGGCCCAAGCGGAACACTATGCGGAAGAAATTGCTCAGCTTCAGACGGATCGGACGGTAGCACCGGAATCCAAACTCGCCGCGCTGCGACCCTACCTCGATGACAGCGGGATTATTCGTTTGCAGACACGGCTACAGTACGGTTCAGAAGCAGAGGACGTGAAATGCCCCGTCATTCTTCCACGCGAACATCACTTCACGAAGTTGGTCGTCGATCAAGGTCACAGGAGGGCCCTGCATGGTGGACTACAGGATACATTAAACGACATACGAGAGCGCTGGTGGATTCCACAGGGCAGACAAATAACAAAGAAAATTATATTTCGATGTGCCACCTGCTCACGTCATCGCCTGCAGGCGGCTTCAGCTCCGACCGCCCCATTGCCACCTGAGAGGATTGTTCGAAACCAACCGTTCGAGGTAGTGGGAGTGGATTTCGCGGGCTCAGTAATGGTGCGCTCCGGAAGTGGAACATCGAAGTCATACATTGCTCTTTTTACGTGCGCTACCACGCGGGCAGTGCATCTGGAACTTGTCTCAGATCTCACTGCGAGGTCATTTCTTTTGGCGTTCCGTCGTTTTATCGCCCGTCGAGGACTTCCCACTACCGTGTACTCGGACAACGCACTCACCTTCAAAAAAACGTCCCGTGAGATTCAAAAGCTCCAAAGCAACGTCCGGAAGAATGAAGTGCAGGACTATTTCGCCAATCATAGAATAAAGTGGAGGTTCATAGCCGAGAAGGCAGCGTGGTGGGGTGGATGGTGGGAGAGATTGGTCCGCACCATGAAGCAATCTCTCCGAAAAGTCCTTGGGCGACAGTCCTTAAAGGGACTATGAAACGATTTTTTTCTTCGTTTCGTTCGAAAGAAGACATTTTTCTGAGTCTAGAACCGAAATTTTACTTTCGTCGCGCGAGCGGATTTCTCGGGAGCGAATTTAAACGGAGCGGCGAAGGGAGGACAGCTAGCGCCGCGCCGTGGCGAGCTGCCGAGCGGGGACACAACGGGCAACTTGACGCGACCACGGCCGGCTCAGCAACACGTCATCGTGACGTGTTGCCGAGCCGATGAATCTCGCCAGGAGCATGCGCCGTAGGATCCCGCGTATGCGTTCATCGGGAGTTGCCATTGTGCAACAGCGGTGACGTAACGGGGAACCGAAGTGCGGTCCGTACAGTTACACCATCGGCAGGGAAATATGCGCGGGAGAGGAGGAACGCGGAAGAGACATTTCCAGCGCGCGCTCCTCGCAGAGTGGAGCGATTTCGTCCGGAAAAATTTGTGGCATATTAGTTTCTCTGCGGGAAGTACAGTTTCCATCGAAAAAAAAGTATGGGGGTTCGGGAAATTTCATAGTCCCTTTAACGTTCGAGGAAATGATGACCGTTTTACAAATCGCCGAGGCTTCGATAAATTCAAGACCTCTCACATATTTACATGCATCGCCGGATGAACCAGCTGCGTTGACGCCTGCTCATTTGTTGATTGGCCGACGATTGGTCGCACTTCCAAACGGTCAAGATCAAGCACCGCCGCGGTCGACAGTGACAGATCTTTCCCGCCGATGGCGATATCGGCAGAGAGTATCAGACCATTTCTGGAAACGATGGCGCACGGATTATCTTCTTCACCTGAGGTCCGCCCACATCTCCAAGCCGGTGGGGTACCACACATTGAAGCAGGGAGACCTGGCTCTTCTTCACGAGGAAAGGACACCACGTAACCTGTGGAAGACTGTGCGAATAGTGACCCTCCACAAAGGGCGAGACGACAAGGTGCGAGCTTGTACCATCAAGTTGCCAACTGGGAACATCACAAGGCGGCCAGTGCAGCTACTGTATCCCCTGGAGACTTTGGAGGAATGACTGCAGTCATTCGGCGGGGGAGGATGTTGAAAATGTATATGAATACGACGAGGTGGTAATCGACATGGTGATGCGCGTGGGACAACTTGGGTTTTCTTTTTCACTTGTGCCTAGCTTTGCTCATGTACGGACGTACGTATGAGTTTAGTAAAAGCTTTCTGGGAGTTCATCGCTGTTAGCTTTTCTCCTCCTGTTGGGCTGGCCTAGGTCTGGCAGTTGCTCCATTGCCGGTTCAAAGTTTACCGTACAACAATGGTTTGCTGAAGCGACACGTTAAAGGCGCCCTAGCATCTAGTATGCAGGTTCCCCGGTGTCCCCTGTATTGAATCTTCAATATATAGGGGTTCAATATAAAGATGTTCTACTGTGTCCGATACGACTTCATGCCAAAATGCAGTTTGCCTTGGTGGCTTACAACAGCTGTTACTAGGCTACACGGCAATAAATGATGTGTAACACTTTGTCGGTTAAGATCATCTTCCTTGCAGAGATACCAAGAGAAATGGAAGTAGGACCTGCCAAGGTTTTCAGTTACTGTGGCTCCTATTATGAACGGTGACCCACTAGATGAGAAAACGCATGCCAGGGTCTCATTACGGGTCAACCACGAAATAATCAACTCTGAGTATGTACCTGCTTTTCTTACAAGTTGCAATAACACTCGGGCAATCTTCCTTTTTTAGCGAAAACCTAATAGCAGATAAGAATTCAGCAGACCAACGCTGGCAGTATGCAGCATTAACAAGCGCTCTGGCACAAGAATATCCATACTTGCTGCGGGATAAAGCAAAGGCCGGAACGAAATTGGCTCAAGCACAACCAAGGAATGTGTGGGCAAGGTGGTTCTGATAGCTATCTTAGAATGATAGAAATAATTCAGCCAGAACTACATGTTGTGAGAACAATGACAAATTTCATTTTACCATATTGGTTATAGTGAAGGTTATATAATTTTTTGCACTTTTATATTTTTTATGATACAAATAAATCACTGGATAGTGCATTCTGTAGAGCGTTATCATTTTCAGAGTACATTCATGCATCGGCTAAGCGCCGCACGAAAAATGAGCAAGAGGGTTGCAACTGCTTCTGCAGCAGCCTTGTTGAATGCGGCTGTGAGGCCGCAACTCTGGGAACCACTCGATCCTCTTGAGGTTGTGAGGGAACTCGAGGTGAGGACAATGTGCTGTGTAGATTTGACTTATAGGATGCAGCCGCCCTGCATCTTGTCGAAGGAGGTGCAACTATTCAGCTTTGGATATTCTTGATATTCGACTCATAATCGAGAATTTGATCATCAGAATTATCCAATGAATTGTGCATAATTGTCGATATTCCCACAAAAAAGCACAGAGCCCTAGGTTTCATCTGGAATTTTGCGGAAGCGCCTTGTTCGGTGCACCTCTCATGCAAAATGGATAAACTTTCTCTGCATTTCGTTCTTCCATGTCTAATTGCTCTATCACAGATGTCTGCAAGTCCCTTCGAGTTCGGATTTTCTTTTGTAGTGACTGTAGCGCAATGTCTATACAGAGAAACTATAATTAGAATTAAACCTGTAGTTTGGAACTGACTAGCGTGCTTCACAAAGAGTGGTTAACAGAAACAAGAGGATATATTTGTGGTAGTGGAGAAGTATATGCTACTTTTGATGTAGCACCTGTTTGTAACTCCTCTGCTGCAAAGTCATGGTAAGGGCAGGGTCCCAATATTAATTAGGAGATATTGGGCCGTCCTTGTGTGTGGCAGACTGTGAGCTTTCAGATGCAGTCTTTTACTGGAAGCACACCTTTTGGGAGTATCAGCTTTACATACACACACACATAAACGTTCTATTTCCATTAGTATTTGGGAGGAGTCGAAGCGGAAAACCGAAGGGCTTGAAGGCTGCGTCGACTCCTCTACAGTAGCAGCAAATCAAGCCAGTACATTCATATGCAATGGCCTATGCATCATTAACATATATACACTACATATGTAAGCGTTAATCTATTAACGAGTAGACATGCACACTATAACAATAGCGAAGAACACACTGTCACTAGAAGGGTGATGTGCTCTAGGGAAGACAGAACACGTAAATCAATAAGTATAAAGTAATAACAGACTGTGCACGATTTACCTATAGGGTTTCTAACAAAAAAATTAACTCGTTTCCTTTAAATGTTCCTTTTAAAGCACGAAAGGATATTGTGTGTATGTCAGCACAATTTCGGTGCGAAGTGTTCAGAAGACGAGGTACTGAAGACTGCAACCTTTGGGTTCCATAATTGGCTCGAGAGAAAAGCTCAATGAATCTCTCCGCGTTGCGAACGGAAAATGTTGAGCGCTGAGTGGAACATTGGCGAGGGTGAATAACTCATATACTGTTTTTACAGACTGTTTATATAAGGCTAGACGAGAGGGGAAGTGCTGAAATACGGGGAGAATGCCGTGCTTGCGAAACAGTGTTTGAGCCGTGGCATCATATGGAATCCCCTCGATGAACCTGAGGGCTTTTTTTTGTAAATCAAAGAGTGATATTAAACGGTAGGAACAACTTATTTATTTACACATGGTAAACAAGACTTTCGTGCACGAGACTGCACTTCTTCAGATTACAAAAATATAAACATAAACCTGAATAAAATATAACCTGAAAAAGTGCACTCTCGTGCACGAAAGTCTTGTTTACCATGTGTAAATAAATAAGTTGTTCCTACCGTTTAATATCACTCTTTGATTTACTCACCATCGGCAACTTGACATCGCCTATTTTTTCTGCTTTTTTGTAGTAAGAATAGATGATGGAGAGTACTTTTGGTGTCAGATCTCCAGAGAAGAGTGCAATAACTTTAACGTGAGTGAATTAGTGTCTGGTAAAGCACAGGCTTGCACCAGCTTGGCAATATGTACCTAATGCGCCGAGAACCTCGCTAATTTAGGATGCTATTTCAGAGACGTGGTGGTGCCAAAGCAACTTATTGTCTAAGGTGACGCCAAACAATTTCTATGCATTCAGCGAATCGCACCTTTGACCCTCCCACGTACAAATACATAGTTGAGCTGACAAATTGCCCGCGTGGAACAAATAAGGTGGCGACAGTTTTCTCAGCATTTATGGAGAAGTGGCTATGCTGCTCCCAGTCAGTAATGTTTCCAAGAACACAGCTTGCTTCATGAAGCGTTCGTGATATGTATTTCCAGTAACTAGGAGTGACAAATCGTCCGTATAAAGAACAATATTTGGATGAAGTGTAGTGATGTCATTTATTTAGATGAGGAACAAAACAGGTCCGAGAATGCTGCCCTGAGGAACCCCCGTTGTAATGCAAAGATGCTCCGAAGTGAAAGTGTTATTAATAGAGACAAACTGGTAGTGATGAGCTAAGTCAGACTGAAAGAGAAGAAGGGTGGAACCGCGGACCCCGTAGTGGTTTAATTTGGCTAGAGCAGTATAGGGCCGTTGCAGTGAAGTTTCCACACATTTCGGGCCCAAACGGCCACGTATCCCAACACTAAGTCGTTTCATCAGCGGGTTTTGCATGGTGTTTCAAACGGTATGGTGCCAAGGAATGCTACAAAACCTGTAGGAAATCCACAGAAAAAGTGGTGCTTCTTGAAAAGTGCGAACACGAGACCGTGTATTTGAAAGTGCAGCGTCGTCTGCTAAACTACCGCTTGTTGCATAATTTGGGACGCTGACCTTGCTGCTCACTCGTGCCACCTGGCCCAGAGCAACGGGTCTATTATGATTAATTGTGTGAAACGCTTGGAGAAATCAACGAAGACCCCCAGAGTGACGTTCTTTGCTTCAAAATTGTGCAAGATTAATTCTTTCTGCACGACGAGTGCAAGTTCTGTGTATTTATGTTGACTAAATCCACACTATTTCGGTGAAAGAATGTTGTGTTCAAGGTAAAGCGACAGCGTTTTGTAGATTATTTTCTGCCTGACCTTGGAGAAGTGTGGGAGAATAGGGATCGGCCGGGAGCCTGTCCCGATCACCTTTTTTGAAAATGGGTTGCACTGGCAATTTTCATTTTCGCCGGAAATCTACCTCATTGGATGCATGCAAGATTTATGATGTGTGAAAGACGGGAAGCAATAGTGTGGGCAGCATGTCTAATGCTCTTTACACTTAGACCAAAAGCATCAACGACTTTGCTATTGTTCAAGAGCTTAAAGGGATTATGAAGTTATTTTTTTCTCGTTTTCATCAGAAAGAAAACCTCCTTCCGAGTCTAGAACAAAAATTTTACCTTCATCAAGCGAGGAGTATTTTCGGGAGCGAATTTAAACGAAGCGGCGAAGGGAGGACAGCTGGCGCCGCGCCGTGGCGAGCTGCCGAGCGGAGACACAGCGGGCAACTTGACGGGACCACGGCCGGCTCCCGGCGAAGGATCCCGCCAGGAGCATGCGCCGTAGGATCCCGCGTATGCATTCTTCGGGAGTGGAAATCTCCATGACGGCAGCTTCCGCGCGATGGTCGCAGTCTATCGCAGTCGCATAGTCGCATCCTGTGGTTTTCGTCGACATGCCGAGACGATGTTGGATATTTGGTTGCCCTAATTTACGTCAATATTCGCCTGGTATCCAATGTCTCATGCTTCCCAGTGGAGAGACGGGCGGCTTTTGATGCCACAAAGCAATCGGACCGCGGGAGTGGAAAGACGATGTGGTGCCATCGACTGATCGTGTTTGTAGCGGAATTTGCATGATCGAATTTACGAAGGGTACGCTGAATCTCTTCAACGTACCGGATAACGAGCTCAGCGTCGTCTGAATCAAGGTGTAGCACCATCACAATACCTGTCCACACCGGGGAAAGAACATCCACCTAAACAGCGCAAAGGTGTGAGTATTTTTCATTATTGGGGCTAACAAAGGTCTCTCAGTCCGTGTGGTTCAAATGCTATCATAGATTTCAAGATTGCGTGAATGGGTTAACTCTCATCTGCGTGACCCTGAACCTTGCCGCCGCTTACTGCACAGAGAGAGTATAAAAAAAAAAGAAAATAGAAGTTACCGAATCTAGTCCCTAAACTCAGGTGGCCTGAAACCCCTTAGGTGAGACAGCATGATCATTGTAACCCACTATTCAGAGCAGACAAATGCTGTTCACCCTCTTTCCAGATTCCCCTTTAATGCAGTGTCATGCCTACCATTCGGGCTCTGTATATTGTTCCCAAGTCTTTTAACCTTTTTTTTTTAATTTGATTTACAGTTTGCTGTATCAGGTGCACAAATATGATATTGAGGGGGACATTTTCTTGTTTACGCATTTTATCTTATAATCATTGCTCAGTTAGATTAGATCATTTGCATTCACCAGAACTGGAGTTGTATACTGTGTTATTTTCTTCTCTCAAATCAGAGCAGCCCATGTGTATGGCAGCTGAAGTCATTCACCAAGGTAACATGCGAGGACAACTACAGCAAGTGCTCTGCAGGTCACCTCTTAATTAAAGGAACCTACCTTTGATGCGCTATGTCCTCATGAGATTTTGTTCCTGCGACAACTCTGCGCTTTGTTTCACACTACCAAAAAATAAACCTATCAACCATGATCATACCAGTGGTGTACTGCTGTGTTCAACCAGATCAACTTGCTCTGGGCATCCTTCAAGGCCGTGCAGCATAGAAATCATGAAACTATGCTCTCTCTCCTTATGATTTCTATGCCGTGCAGCTACTTCAGCCCTTATTTGCTGGTAACACTGGTGCCAATACAGTTGTTAGATGAGCTGTGTGACGGTGTAAAATAGAACATATCCTATGTTCTATTAAAAATAAAAATTATGCATGTATAGCATATAATGTGTACATGTAGAGGTCTTAGTTATTGTACTATTTTAGCTAAATGTCGACATTTCAGCTTTTGAGCCTGATGCCCTCGTCCTTGACGCACATACAAGTGTGTCCCAGTGGCAAATGGAACAGTTCTTTCACAAAGAAAGCAGATTTCTGCCAGAAGACCAACAAGCAGTTTGCTTGAAATAGTAGCAATCGCTTGTCTTTTTTCTAATTGCAAAATATTGGGCATGCTACGTGACTACTGGAGGTTTTTGCTTCTTTCCAGTTACCTCAACTGGTGACTTCAAGCTTACCTAACACAATAATATAAGAGGGCAATGAAGCAGGCGAACTGGTGTCGTGAGATTGTGTCCCCCAGTCTTAGGGTTATGGATGCATTACACAGTATTGGAAACCTGGTTGAACGATAAATTTGTTTAACGGCAAACACTTATCAGAAATAAATACGATGTGCAGAATACTCTTGCACAATACGCTACAGCTGAGTTTTTGTACGCGTGATGGTTGGCAATGCTAAATGTTCAGATTTACGACGTGCTCAACATTGAATACAGAATACGTGACGTGCTCATAAATGAATTCTTGCATGAAACATAATCTTAGGCATACAAGAAGTCCTTCGACGGAAGGAAATACAGCCATCTGTAGAACAATAAATGCAGAGTAAATCAAAATCGCCTGAGGCCACGAAGCTGCTTTGAATAATAACAGTAATGATGACGAAGAACACGAGTTGAAACAAAGTAAAACAAAACATTAGACCACCCAGCCTTTTACGATAATTCGTGCAAACAAATCGAGCAACAAAGGGGGCGTCTTCCAAATATCACAGTCGCACTTCACAAAGCACTTCCTTTGTTGTCAGATTGCCAACGCGTAAACATAACTGCAACTGACGTAAATATAACTGCAATGCAAAGCAACCACCAGACACTTTCCATTGGTGACGGCGATACAACCAATACACGTTGCGGTGAATCGCTAGAGGCCCACGTAAATCGTTAGCAAAACTCTCAAAGCCACGGAGGCACTTGAGTTCCTTGTTGTGAACGGCCGCAGTGCAGAGGACGAATACATTCGATCCATTCGATGAAAAAGTACAGCTCACATGTCATACTTGCCAGCTCAACTGTAGTAAACGGTTCACACGCAAAAGCTGTTCATTATAACGTGTTATCCGAACGCCTCCAACCAAGAAAGCGTAAGGCTTCAACTTCAACCCTCAGACGCGCACAGAGACCTTGTGACCTTGACCTTCTATGTGCGACTGGACGGCGACACTCGACAGCTCACAGCATTGCTTGCCATTGCGCAACACCGGTGACGTAACGGGGCACAGAAGTGCGGTCCCTACCATGGTCCCCACAGTTACACCATCGACGGGAGAATGTGCGCGGGAGAGGAGGAACGCGGAAAAGACATTTCGGGCACGCGCTCCTCGCAGAGTGGAGCGATTTCGCCCGGAAAAATTTGTGGCATATCAGTTTATTTGCGGGAAGAACAGTTTCCAGCGAAAAAAAAGTATGGGGGTTCGGGAAATTTCATAGTCCCTTTAATGGTGCCAAGTACTTCGGGTACGTCAGTCGGACCAAGAAACAATCACTCAGCATGGGACTCATCATGGAAGAGTGTAGTCACTGGTGCCAATTAAGTGACCTGACAAAGTGACGGCTAAATGCGAGGAAAGCTCTGTGCCACTAATTTCCCGGCCGTCAACACGAATGGAAGAACAGTGATGCCCAAGTGGAAAGTGCCGACTGCCAACCATCGGCCAGTGGTCGGTTCTTGATCGGCATGCGACTAAGTCGGCCATGCAACTTGGAGCAACGTCGGGATGATGTCGCTCACAGTTGTTGTCGAACGACGTTGTGCAGCGATTCGCGGGCGGGCTATTGAGAGTTTTGTATAATATACTGGCCCTGCACTGCAAACAAACCGAAAACAAAGCAGCTGCTACTCGAAAAAAGAAAAAGTAATAAAGAAAATACGCTTTGACGGTTGGCAAAAAGTCGAATGACAGTTGGCCAACGACTCTTTCGGCAAGCCAACGTTGGCGCAATCTTGCATAGTGACAGGCAGAGCGTGGTTTCGCAAGCCGAAAGCCTGGGGGCAGACCTATACCAAGAACGAGCTCGTTGCCAAGCACTTGCCAATAGACCTGTGCGCCGCCGCCGCCGCCTTTTCTCCGCGCGCTGACGCCGCCGCTGGCGCCAGACCGGCGCGCCGATGTCCCGCGCGCGTTCAATGCTCCGATCGGTTCTGCTGCGGAGCGGAAGCTCAAAGTGGTTTCGCGCACTTCTGCCGGTCTTAGCCTCGCGCGTAGAACGTAGAACAGTCATGGCCTCAGAGACTGGATCTCCGTTTTTGAAGCTTGTGTCGTTGTTTCTGTTGATAAGAATTCAAGTGCATTTACAACGAACGCGGTGTGGCGTTACTTTGGTGCCTTAGTTTTTCAAGACGGTGACAAGAGGGGGAAGATTGGCCCTAATTTGTTCTGCGATGAGTGCCTGACAAACGCAAAAGAGAAGGATGGAGATAAGCCCTTCGATAAGTGAGTATGTTGGTACATGAAAGTCTTCTCACCGTTGCCGAACGAATGCAAAACATTAGTAAAAGGAAACGTGTAGAAAACGCTTGAGCTTTGTGGCTCTTATCCTGTCACTACTGTCGTTGTTGTTTTCATTCATTCGTGATAGTATTAGGTTGATCCCCATGGGCATCGCGAAGGGGGCGCAAGGGGGCCGTTGCCTCTCCTCCCCCCGTTGGCCGGGTTGATTTTGGTGCATGACGACTAGGCCCTCTGTAAAAACCATGTGCAACCATGTTACTGTGCACAGATCACGGGCTTTCACGGCTTGTTCTAGTCAAAATGTGATCAAAGTATATCTATTGTTCGTTATAAATTTGATACGGTTAGACTTTTTTTTTCTTCGAATAAAGGTGAAACCTTTTTGGATGTGGTGTCGACTGTAGTCTAGACAGTATACACCTCGCAGGCCACCAGTGCTTGTGTACTCTTGTAAACGGCTTACGCGTTTACGCCCTCGCGCCGCTGACACCGCCCCCGCCGCCTGTGACGAAACCGGCTCTACGCCGCCGCCGGTCAAAGTGCCATCGGCGCATAGGTCTACTTGCCCTAGCACGGCTAGGTTGGCCAACCAAACTCTTGCCAAGCTTGGTCCAATCTCAGTACGTTTCCTTGGGGGGAAGGAAAGTCGGAATGGTGTAGCACTGCATAAGTTCGACCTACTATTGGCCAAGTGATTGTCTCAAACCAAAAGCAGTAAGAAACAAAGACGTTATATTCATGGTGATATAATACAACCAGCAATTCCTCATTTCAATATTGTTTGCATACGCGTTGAATTAAACTTAGACATCTCACCCTTCATTTTTACTAACAGGCAAAGAGGACTCTCGAATTTGTGGAAGCTTGCATACATAGGTTGTCGCACAGACAAAGGACAAGGTAGAATCACAAATTCTACAACTGACAAAAAAGCTAAATTGCAAGTCAACTCATGCATATAATTCAAAGGACTAGGGACATCTGTCACACTGTTGTGAAGAGCACCCGGAACAAGAACTACTCTACAGTGCGCAGTCACTTGCGGTTCCAGGGCCAGACAAATCCATGTACGTTGGGGGTGTAGGTGGCCTTGGGGGTACATAGCTGTTACAGTCTGAATCTGTTTCCCTGTCCTCATCATAAAGGCATCTCACCGTAAGCCTCGTCGATATTTTTGGCAGTCCTCCGCTTTCTTCTTTTGCCCCGACCCAGCTCTATATCGGTCGAAAGGTCAGATCTCTCTTGAGCCTTGTTTAGTTTCTGCGGTGCTCCTCCTTGTGTATCTATAATATAAATAATATAATATAAAAAGCACAAGCACAAAAAGCACCAAGATTTATAATGTTACATGCATACTTGTACATGTGCTGTAAATATTACAACTTACCAAATGACGAAAGCACAATACAGTTGTGCTTAGCCCAGCTCTGTTGTGATCTTGCGCCGTGTATTACCATCTGACGCAGCCTTGACGGATCCTTCTTGTTTGGCCAAAGACGTTTCTCCCCTGCCATCCAATTAATGTGGACAGTGGCGATGCTTTCTTCTTGATCAGGAAACTTCACAACAAGAAATTTATTGTTCCCTAACGAAAAGCTAAAATGTGAACTATGCATAAAAAATTAAAATTCAGAAACATTTGTAACAAATTGCTGCATAAGTGATTATCATTAATAGCGTCTCCGAGAACCAGCTCCCATGGCACAGTGGTTAGGATGATCGCTTTTTGTGACGAGACTGGGAAATGACACGGGTTCGAATCCTGTCACCGGCTGTGCTGTATGAGGTATTGCAAAGACTTTCGAGACGAGTGTCAATCAAGGATGCATATTAACCCCCCACTGTCCCCCACTCCTTCCTGTTGTCCTCTCCCCACACGTCCAACCATAGTCACTGATGCTTCACGGCATTAACACAAAATATAAAAAAATAACATATAGCGTTACGTTGGGAAACAACTGTGACCCCGATGGGTTGGTCTGTCCATTAGGCCCATAATTGGAAATGAAGCAGTGGGAAAATGGCGAACGACTTCTTGAAAGGTAGTCTCTAACACTTTTGAAAGACATCTCTCAGTGGCCAAGCAGTCAGCGCTGAAAGACCGTGCACTAGCCTAATCCCAAATTATGATGACTTGCATGGGTGATCGCATAAGTCGGATACGTTCAAAAATTTCCTCCCAATGACAACCAGCTGTCCAGTAGTGGAGCTAAAGGCAACGTTTTCGATATGCACAATGGACCCGTTGGTCATCACACATGTGCGATCACGTTTGTTTGTTTGCAATGTGAATTTTTGAAAGACTGTCACTTTTTTGTATTCCAGTCCCCTACAGCCCACTGGTAGAGGTCCGGCACTATGGGTCATGCCATACTGCGTACCGTTCCGTGAAGAGCAGGTGGTGACGTGAGCAAGCTTTCGTTCCTCCATGACACGGTTGTACAATTGTTCTAAAGGGCGGTCTGGCTTCCTTAAAATCCCCCTTAGACTCTACATTGCGTTCTCAAATGGAAAGGCGCTCCATGTATCTAGATGGCCATGTTCACGGGCGTCATTTGCCAGGTGGATCATGTTATGAACCTTGTGCGACACATTATCCTCTCTGTACAGGGTGATGAAGACTTCAACGAAATGCCGTAGCAGCTTCTCCGCATAAACAATATACTGCTCACAAAAAAGAGGACTGCACACAATTGTTATCCCTGTGTGCAACACCATCAAGTTAGAAAGATGGGCCCCTGAAACTTTTGACTGCAGAACTATTGGTCCGATACACAGTACAAGCATTCTAAACTCTGTAGCCTTCCAGCGGTCTAATTCTGTCAGCATGCGAGGCTTTCTTCCAAAATATGAGCACACATACGGCTCAACCTTTAGAAACTCAAGGGATATTTGGTCCTTCACGACACTTCTGAGACGGTAGGGCTTCTCGCCTTTAATCCAGAGCACGAGAAGCTTATGAACAACGCCAAGACATACCAGATGCATGTAGTCCAAGGGGACGGTTTTCACCAGGTCAATTGGCAAATCCTTCCAAATTGTCTCGCGTACGTGGTGCTCCTCATTTCCAAGATTACGGAAACATTCGTCCGTCATTAGTGGAGCGCCGAGGTCAAGAAACCAAACACGACCATGCTTATAGCTTCCCTCAGTCATACATTTTGTGCAGCTGAAGTAGGCGTTGTGACCTTTGATCCCATACGCCTTCGCTGGTGCATCGCAAACAATAGATGCAAGCTTAACTCGCACAGTACTGTCACCTATGCGCAATCCGCTCATCGAAAGGTCGTTCAGCTCTGACACAAAAGGCTGAAGGAAGATGTTTGCACAGACGGGCTTGGAGTTTCCATAGTACACCCCGATAAGGAACGGCTCGCACTTACTGTAATTCTAGACTTTACATTGCATAGGCCAGAGCTGATTTTCTGCGCTTTTAGCGAGTCGTACACCGTCAATATTCACGTTTATTAACACTTAATGGCGGAGAATACGCTGTGCCCTGAGTGAGCGCTGCAGGCCGACGGCAAGCCCAAAATGGCGGTATTTGCCTTCGCAAGCGTTTGCCGGGACGAATGCACCTCCTCCCGATTGGACATTGTGTATGACGTCATGCTCAAACCTCATTTGAGAAAACCGCCGGCAGTGTCGTCTGCTGCGCGATGGACAGGGTGGCATCGGGTATAACCTGAATGGTCAGACCCTATGCACGTGTTGTTTTATAATATGAAATATAATCTGTCACTGCAGCACATCATACCTGCAATCCTTGCATTTTTGTTGGGTGACAGTGAAAACAGTGTGGGTCAACACCATGTCTTGTGTGCTGTTCCCGCATCTTCACTCGTGCACCAGCGGTTCCTTCCTCTCTTGTTACACCCGTCGAAGCGAAGCGGTGACTCCCTATCCTGCATGACCTTTGCGACTTGAGCACCCTTTTCCCCGTTCCTAGACTGGGAAACTTCAACACAATCCTGAAACCACGTGGTTCACACACCAATCACACAAACAAGCGGGACGTGGAGCTAGACAGACAGCGGACCATGCAGCAGACGACGCTGCCGGCGTTTTTCTCCAATGAGGTTTGAGCATGACGTCATACACAATGTCCAATCGGGTGGAGCTGCATTCCTCCCGGCAAACGCTTGTTTTGCCTTCACCTACCTCTTTGACACCTCCGGCTTCACGTGGTGTTTCCAACACTTTTCACTGTTTCACTTAACGATGGTTGGGACCTCAAAACTTGGAGAAGCTTCGTCACAAAGGTATGCGGCACTACACATTCAACCGCCCAAGCTCCAAGCTGATCCTGCAATGCTGCATCCGCTGGTGTTTCAGTAGTTTCAGTGCCGCTTACTGCAATGCTTCTGGCAGGCGAGAGGTGGCCAAATTGCCCTGCAACCTCAGTACCTTGAGGGTGCTCTTCATTTTCGAATCGACGAGCAGACCATGACGATCCAGGAAACGGCTCTTCGGTTACACTGAAGTCTGTACCTTGGGTTTCGGTAAAAACCAAACTAGGAGAATCACTGCTTGCTGCTGACTCAAGTGGGTTCAAGCTATCCACAGCTGCTTGCCTCACACGGCCTGGAAAGGTTGCTTTGGATTTCTCCATGGAGTGCGTCGACAATGCGTCGCACACTCCAAAGCATTCGCCACTTGACTAACTATCCACACTATCTAATTATTACCCAAGTTAAACCAATGTTGGAAACATTTTATGTTAATAAAGGTGAAATGCGTACCTGCTTCGCCGCCCATTGCTCCCGCTCGTCGCATCACCTCACTTAAAGGTACTGTAAAGCAGTAGACGAGCATGATATGCCGGTGATATGACTGGAGACTTTGTTGCTTCTAAATATCATATGCGGAACCATACGATCGACAACGCGCTATAAATATTTTTTTAATTTGCCATGAAAGATACGGCGTAGTGGAGAGGTGCGACGCCTGGTGTCAAACAATTCCCTGTACAGCGGGCACCACTGAAAATTGGTATTACACACTATTACATCGGAACTTCGTTATTTTAGTAACCATATTATTAGTTTTCCTGTTTACGTATGCATTCTGAAACCCCTGTTAACAGTGTTGTTTGCGAAGTAACCCAGTGCTGGCCGCTGTTCAATGGAGGCCCTCCCTACTTCTCTGCTGCGCCTGCGCGCTCCTTCTGTTCGCGGCCTCTTTCGAACTAACAAACTCTCTCTGTGACTCTCTTAACAAACAAGTCCCGACGCTGCCTGGCTTCTTGAACGCCTGACACATTTTTTTCAACGGCTCAGCATTTCATTTCAGTTCCTTTATCCGTTTATCCTCAGATGTGGATCGTTGTGTGGATTGCAGGGGCGGATTTTATTGTGGATTGTGGTGGATTGTTATGTCGGTCCCAGTGTTATACGCATGCAATGTGGTTGCCGCCGTATGTGTCAGGAGTACGGATTCATTTCGAATACCTAGTACAGTGTTGCCCGTAATTTTTAATTGTAATCTTCCAATTAATTGCACCGTCGATTGCAATGAAACTTGCGCAGTTTTTGTCCTGGTGGCTTGGACTATCGAATAGCCACACTAAATGAAATTTGATCGGTGCTGCTTTACAGTACCTTTAATACTTGAAGAACAGCGCGCCGTCAAAACAGAGCACAGGGAAACAAAGGAGGTCGTTTTTCCCGCTTCGCCACGCTACAGCCGTAGTACCATACCTTAAACAATTCACACTAGCTTACAAAAGGGATGAAGTTAGTGATATACATATCTAAAGAAAAGTAAATCCCACACACGCTATTTATTTCTATGCCGTTCTAAGACCAGGCAAAATGCAGTTGTGAAGGGGGATTGTCAACCACCAGTGGCAGTACTGTCGTGCGACTCTCGCTTCACCTCTCTCTCCTCCCTCATCTCCAAAAACTTGGGAAAGGGCGCACATGAAAGAGAACAAGAAGAGAAAGAGAGGTGCGCTTTTTTGTCAGGTACGTCCCGTCAATATCTTAGGAAGAGCGCTCTTAGTACGTGGGACGTTGGGACCTTTTTGGGAAATCCGAAAAATGTTTTGTGTTGTCTGTTCTTCCTCATGAAAGAAATGCTTACGCTCGTCCCATCCAAGAGTTGGCAATACGAGATCCGTTGTGGAACATACGAGCAACAAATAAAGAATGATAAATCGTTACCTTACGCCGCGAGACAATGGTGTATGAATAACGTCCATCCAACGTCGAGCCTACTGCTCTGACTGTGGGGCCCATGGTTGGCCCATCAATAAAAATAGATTGCTAGCTAGGGTGAGGCCAGGGAGACCCCGAGCTGCAACCTATCTCGGTTTTATGCTGACACTACCTTGGCCCTGTGTCGTTTAGGTCGGCCATGTACGTTGGCCCAACCTCCCCCAGATTAACCGTACATTGGGCCGACTTTGTGCCGACGTTGTTTTTCCCCTTGGGTGTTGAGGTTCACGTCGTTCCATGAGAGAGTTTAAGTTCTTCCAGACCACCGATCTATTGCTTACTTCTGACTGCTTTCCGATGTACGCCATCTTGCTTGCTCCAAGCTCGCTATTGCGGGAACCCCTGAATTGTTTGTATTTGAGCGAGTTGGCTTGTGTGCGATGTTCTAAGAATTTCGCAAACAACTGGTTGCCAGTAGCCAGTAGTAGTAGTTGCCAGTAAACCAGAAATATCCCCAGGTACGTCCCACAAAGGTCGCACACGTCGCATATGTCCGCCACGTCTATGCGACGTTACCTGTACGTCCACAATCTGACTTCAAAAAGTGTCTTACTTTCTATATCCCTGGGACATCTCTTTCATGTAAAAATAAAGGAGCAAGCGCGCGCTATTTTTCGTAGACGTGTAGGACACGTGACCCTTAGTGTCATGACGTCAACAAACGGGGAAAATTTTTGGGTTTACTACTTTATTTACCAAGTAATCACATTGCAGACAGTAGCTTGAGTTAAAAACATGATATTTGCCAGGATGGGGTGTCAAGAACGTTCGCATGTATACACTGACGTCGTTTGCAGACTCACAAGTTGACTGCATAGACGTTGTCGCCGTTGCAAACGTGATACGCCACACTACACTTGATGAACATACTTCAAAAATTTGTATTTCGGTATATGCTCGCACTGATATCACTTAAAATCCGCGTACGCGGTGGAGGGACCAAAAAGGAAGCCTGCGTCTCGTATGGTGAAAGGCGAAAGCGCATTTAATTATGGGTGGTATGCATTGGTCTTGGATTATGGCCGAAAGGTCGCTGGGCACACCTCCCCAAGTTGTGTGTGCTGCCAAAAGCAGATGCCTTTTCGTTTTACCTAAATTAGTGTGTGCAGCATTCATTTGCTATGGCAATCAATTATTATCAATTTGAAATTGATTCAACACAAAAATAGCATATATATCCCCGGAACATGCAAATACCAAAAATAGATATCTATGCGACGGTTCTGGGATGTGAAAACAATAGGAACCTAGCAGTCGCATCAATGTACTTAATATGTGAACGGGCTCTCTGTGAAGCTCCCATGGATATCCTGACGTCCAATTTGCGATATCGCCAGGATGTACCTGGGATGTATATGGTTTGCTGGGACAGGACTTACGTGCAGCTCTATGCGCGACCTAGCTCAACATGATGTTAAGCGCCACATCAGGGTCATTTTGCACCAGTACATCAGTAGTAATGAATGGACACAGCTCCCGCAAACACACAGGTGGCCTGAAAACCATTAAATGAATTTTAAAGTGAAATTTGACCCCCCTGTTTCTGTGTGCGACCTGGTAGCGTTTGCATGTGTGATGCCTCACATAGAGCCTAAGCACTCAAAGCGGGTTAATTATTACACAACATAAACTAGAAAATTTAAATTGGATGGTAGGTTGCGCCCCGTAACAGCTAAAAAATGTCATGATGGGAGTACTCTCGTCACGTGATACCTAAGTAATACACAATCAGCTTACGACCGGCTACTAATCTCCAATAAACACTACTTTTAGAATCACAAGAAGTACTGAGACAATTCTTCATAATATCGAAGAAACAGTATAGCAAAATACTGTCAGCACGGTCAGCGCCCTCTGTTTGCTCTCCTCCCAACCATATTGCACGGTGACAGCATTTAGTTTATTACGGCCTTGCGAGGCTTGTGTATGCAAAAAACTTCATTTCCTGCCAAAATTGAACAAAGCTTCACCTGACAGCTATGCCAGGTATGTACTGTAACGTTTGGGGATGCACCAAATGTGCTCTTTCGACAGGGGACGTTGTGTACCACAAGATCCCAACGGAAAATGCATGGAAACAAAAGTTGTTGCAAGCGCTTGGTCATGACATTCGTGAGCCACGCCGTATTTGATTAATTAATTTCTCTGACGGGTTGTACAAAATGGTACCAGAGGACGGTCGAAAACTTCTCACACGGACAGCAGTCCCGACACCAGTGTTTCAACATGTGACGTCTGACGATGCGAACACCAGTGCAGGCGAGGTATGTGTTTACCGATACACTGGAATGATACATTACATGTGGTTCACTTGAAATTCAAATCGATTTTTGTGATGCCTACGTTGTGTAATGTACCAAACACAATATCCCCCTTCCCCTGCGGAGCCCTGAGCTCTCGCAGGAGAGTATAAGTGTCAAATAAGTTATGCGCTATAGATACTGACCGCATTCTTCATTCATATCAGTGACACAGGCTTCCATCGTGACTGACAAGAATGAGAAACTCAGAAGTAAAAGCGTGTCAATGCATGATTTATTGTCAACACCTCTAAACCTTTATCCAGTGATGAATTCAACACCTATTGTCCATACACACTCATGCTCACAGTTGGGTCAAGCTCTCGTTTTGTTTAACATTTTAACTTCTCCATGCCTTGCAGGTGCATGATATGACAATATCTGCAGCACTGGTGGAACCAGCTGTTGAGTCATTCCGGAAATCTGAAGACAACAGTTTTAAATGGCCTGCTGATACAAGTTTGCAGATACCAAAGCTCTTCGACTTTGCAGTGTTGTGCCTTCTGCTTCACCAGACCAGAAGAAGTACATCAAATGTGCATCATATTCAGAACTTCCGGTGCATCTCACAAAGCGGTCACAGATGTTCGCATCACGCTTCTGACCACAAAAGCCGAATGCCCAATTGAACCCAATTTATCTTGGAAACTTCGGCCAGAAGTGAACAAGATGGCTGCAGGGAACGTCCTGCACAATCCTTTTCAATGAGACCAGTGCAGCCAAGGTGTGAGTTCATAGCGCCTTATGCTGTCACAGATTCAAATGACATCTTGTAGTATTTGCTGTTGAACAGGTTCCGTGATTACTCGTGCTGATTAATATTAAAATCACCTCAATAGACCTCACCTACAACACCTACCAGAAAGGTCGCAGGCTCCCTTTACTGACACAGGTGGGATTATCAGAACTCATACTCATGAGAGACTGAAACAACCAAATAATCTTACTGAAACACAAGCTTTTGAATAGAGTCTGTCCTTCATTAGGCATGATACAAACACACATGGTACAGATACTTATACTGATGTACATTAGAGAAAGGGAACAAAGGAGGTAGTGTGGAGGAAATCCAACTTCTTGTTAGAAAGTATTGAGGGCACAAAAAAATAATACAAAACAACATACACAGGCTTTGTGTAGTTGATTTTTCTGTTACAATAATTCTATCTGCAACAATGACATAAAAGGTACACGTAATAAAAGGTAAAAAGAACAAGCTTGTACAATTGCAATATGCAAATGCCATGCTCGGGAATGCTTAGTGGCAATGTAGTCCACAAGAGGATCTTGTAACTGAGGGTTCAGGAAACAATGTGTACAAGCTTCGAGATAATGTGTCTAGGTTTGACCTGGCACGCTTTCAACAGCCATGACAGCCATGAGGGACCACGTTTCGATATAAAGAGCATAGGGAAGACACTTAGCCATGACCATATCTCATCTTCGCAGAGGATGTAGATCACCTCCTGAGTGAAACACCAACAACTTGCAAAGATATGAGCTACAGTGTAATAGTAGAGGTCTGCAAAATGCCTGAGCCTGCACCAATGGCTGCAGTTGGACTGGTAAGAGGGAAAACATGAGAAATTTATAATAAGAAATTGACAAAGTGTTGCAAAGATTGATGTGCACAGGCACAGAAAAGGTATAAAACTTTTGTCAACGATAGGGATGCCTCTGAAGAGAAGCCTCTGTTGATGCTATTGGCATGACCCCACCTAAGGCCTTCGTATACTGATAAAGTCATGAACGCGAGATGTTTTATTTATGTGTGTATTTATTTATTTCTATTTTTCTGGTGCACATGAACGGCCGAGGGCCTCCCTAATGGTGCACTATAACAACAGTCAATATAAAGAAATGAGTTAAAACACCATAATTACATAAAATAAAACAAAACAAATACTACGGCAAAGACAAAACCATGTACATGGCGAGGCAACAACTGGCCTAGCTTCGGACCCATCGTGAAGGAGGGATCGACCCAATGGGAAAAACAATGTTGGCACAAAGTCGGCCCAATGTACAGTGTCAGACTAAAAGTTGTCTGCCCGACCTACGTAAAAGTCACTGGGCCAAGATCGGGGATTGACATTGGCCTAACGTGGCCTGACTTAATCTGCTGGAGTTTGGGCCAACGTGTATGGCCGACCTAAATGACATAGGGCTACGTTAGTGCCAGCATAAAACCGAGATTGGTCGCAGCTTGGGGTTTCCCTGGCTTCACACTACGCAGCAATCTATTTTTATCGATGGGCCGACCATGGGCCCCACAGTCATGAGCAATACGCCCGACGTTGGGTGGATGTTATTCATACTCAATTGTTTCGCAGCGTACAGTGACGATTTATCATCCTTTGTTTGTGCGCGTATTTCTCACAGGGGGCACTGAGCACGCCTCTAAAGCACAGAAATTTCGCACAATGAAACAGCATTTCAAAGTGCAAAATATAGAGTGAGAATCATAAAACCTTCCAATATGCCTGTGACCACCAGAATCAAACAGATCACAAAGGAAATCAATTGCATTCCTCGTATTGTCATCTCTAGGACGGGACAAGCGTTAGCATTTCTTTCGTAAGCAGGAACAGATACTGTACATAGGTTGTCCCACGAGCTTCCACAAATTCGAGAGTCCTCTTCATGTGCGAGTCAAAATGAAGGGTGAGTTTAATTCAATGCGTACACAAACAACACTGAAATGAGGAATTGCTGATCGTATTAGCTCACCATGAAGATAACGTGTCTGTTTCTTACTCTTTGTGTTCGAGACAATGTCGTGGCCAAACCAAAGTCGAACTTATGAAGTGCTACACCATTCCACGCTTCCCTCTCCCCAAGGAAACATACTGAGATTGGACCAAGCTTGGCAAGAGTTCAGCTGGCAAACCTAGCCGTGCTTGGCAAGTGCTTAGCCAACGAGCTGGTTCTTGGTACAGGTCTGCCCCTTCGCCGACGGCTTGCCAAACCTCGCTCTGCCTATCAATATGCAACATTGCGCCATCGTTGGCCGGCCGAAAGAGTCGATGGCCAATATTACGTAAATGAGTCAGACAGACCGAAGCTCCAGGTGACCAACACCAACAAGGTTTAATCCACAAGTGCCCCGAACCCTAACTCGAGCCAGGAGCCACGCGCTAATCGCAATCGCATGCACCTAGTCGCCCATCGTCCTCCTCTAAGTTATGCAACATCATCCCGAGCCGAGACTTGGGGCGCGTCAACTTCGAGGCGACAAAGCCTTTGGACGGGTCGGACGATCGATGACCCGTTGGCCAGGCGCAGCGAGCACGCCCGTACGACGCCGTCTTGCCCTCGTATGACGCTTGACACGCGAGCCAACTTCCAAAACGATGGACGGACATGGTCTTCTTGCACTTGCACGACGTCGCGTTCTCTCAGTTGAGTCTCGGACACTGCTGGCGAGGTGGTTGCGTGCGCTGACCGCAGCTGAAGGAGGTATTCGCGCGTCCAGCGCTTCCAGAACTGCTGCCTTGCCTGTTGAATGACACGAAAAGTGAGCCGCAGGTCGTTCTGGCGTGATGCATCGGCGGCGAATTCATCAGGCAAAGCCACTGCTCGTTTCCCTAACAGAAAGTGGGATGGGGTAAGTGGCTCAAGCTCCCCGGGATCAGCTCCAATATGCGTGAGTGGGCGGGAGTTGACGATGGCTTCTACTTCACAGAGTGTCGTAGTCAACTGTTTAAAGGTGAGGCTCTTTCTCCCAAGGCAGCGTCTTAGGGCTTCCTTCACAGTTCGTATGAGCCGTTCCCACTAGCCTCCCCACCAAGGAGCTCGCTCAACATCGAATCGCCTGGCGATGCGATGCAGGGTGGCAAAATCTGGGACATCTCTTGCGCTAACCAGGGAGAGGAAGGACGAGCATTTGCGAAAGGTGCGAGCGTTGTCGGAAAAGATGAGGGAGGGTACCCCACGCCTAGAGATGAACCGTTGGAAGGCAAGCAGGAAATCAGGCATGCTCATAGAGGACACAAGTTCGAAGTGGACGGCCCTTGTGAAACCGCACGTGAAAAGGGCTACGTACGTCTTGGGAGAAGCTGACCTTGAGATATAGAGCGGTCCCACGAAATCTACGCCGACAACTGTGAACGGATTTGCCGGCGGATGCGAATTTGCCTTCTGCCCGCCGGGCCAGACGCCCACACTGTAGCAGTTTGCAGCCGAGCAATTCCCCCACTATTCTCCAGACTTGAGGCTAGTGACATCGTAGTACGGCTGAGGGGTTGCGGCGTCGAATGCTGCCTCCCCGATTGAGAAACGGGTGTCTCGCTGGTGCGCTGCGGAGCATCACGCCTCTGGATGTCGCACAGTACAGAAAGGTGCCGGCCGTGGCAATTGGCGCAGGACAACAGCGCCGCCGTTCTGCACAGTCTTGAAGGATGACCAGGTTTCCCGCATCGAAAACATCTGCCTGTTCGAGATATACGTAGCTTCTTGTCGGCGGGGAACAAATAGACTGTACAGGACTGAAGCGGGTGATCGGTAGACCCACACAACGGGCACGAGTCAGACGGGGGGCGAGAACTCGAACGTAGCTGATGATCCATTAGCCCCAGAGAACGCCCGCTCGTCGCTGCTAGGGCTGAGGCAGTCGCCGGGCTAGGGAGAATGCTTGGATTTCGGCTTGGGCGCTGGGAGGCCTGACCGGTTGCACGAGTTAAGGCAACTTCTTCCCGCGTCTCGACTTGGACTTTAAGAAAGGAGATAAGCGCCTCAACGTTTTCCGTCGGCGTATCTACTGCGCCACCTCCTCCGCTGTCTCGACGTGAGGCACCGGTAGCGCCGTCGCCGCCGCGTTCTCGACGTGAGGCATCGGTCGCATCTACCCTTCGTTGACGAAAGAGGACACAAAGATCCTCGGGAAGACACCGCGTGATGACGCGTTCAAAGATAACAGCGTAGTGCTCCTTGGGGACGTCCAACGCCGCTAACGCAGACGTGCGAAATGAGACCTCGTCAAGCAGATGCCTTAACTGGGATACCTGTCCAGAACAAGTCACCGGACGAAGAGCTAGTAGCCCGTCGATGTGCTCGGAAGTCAGTAAAACTGGCCGGCCGTACCTGTGCTTGAGGGCCGTGATGGCAGTGGGGTAATTGTCCCCATTGATGCGTATGCCTTCGATAGTGCGCTTCGCGTCGTCGACGAGGTAGGACGCTAGATACTTGAACTTCTCGACAGCGGCTAGCGCCTGGTGTGAATGAATTGACACGTCGAAATGCTCCCAAAATTGTTGCCATTCCTGAAGATTGCCGGAGAACTTTGGGATCTGGAGTTTCAGAAGTGCGACAGACCTCGAGGCATCAGAGCGCTGCTGGACAACGGGCGCCGAACTCGGGATGCGTCTCAACGACCGACGTGCTCGTGTGATGGCCTCTTCGAGGTTCAGTTCGTATTCCAACGCGCCGCTGAGCTCTGCGTCCAACTCGTCTTCTGGGGTTGCCTCTAAGATGGAACGATCAAGGTCGTAGAGAGCTTGTCGTTTCGTGACGAGATATTCGAGAACAGCTTCGATGTCTTCGCCCGATAGATTGGGCTGAGCCAACAGGTCGGTCAGGCGAACCATGGTCCTTGTTAAGAAACCACGGGTTCCACCTCGGGTTCGTTTAAGGCGTTCTATGGCTGGCTGCTGGAGCTTTCGGAGTAATCCGGCTTTGATGTGGAGGGCGGGGGGTTCCCGGGTTTCGGCACCAAATTGTATTACGTAAATGAGTCAGACAGACCGAAGCTCCAGGTGACCAACACCAACAAGGTTTAATCCACAAGTGCCCCGAACCCCAACACGAGCCAGGAGCCGCGCGCTAATTGCAATCGCATGCACCTATAGTCGCCCATCGTCCTCCTCTAAGTTATGTAACAGCCAACTATCATCCGACTTTTTGACAACCGTCAGAGCGCCTTGTCTTTTTCTTTTGAGTAGCAGCTGCGTTGTTTTAGGGTTTGTTTGCAATGCAGGACCAACATTGGCCCGCCCATATTCTGCAAAACTCAATAGCAAACCCGCAAATCGCCCACAACGTCGTTCGCCAACAATTCTGAGTGACATCAATGTGACGTTGGTCCAAGGTGTAATGGCCGACTAAGTTGCATGCCAACGAAAAGCCGACCGCTGGCCTATGGTTGGCTGTCGGCACTTTCCACTTGGGATCGAGAACAGGATATGGTTTAAATCTCGCGATATGTATTACCAAAAAACAGCGGCCTGTGCGTTCTTTTCGGTGAGTCTCTTCGCGACGGCCACCCAATGTTGGCCAGACGATGCATGCTAACGCTTGAACGACACATCAACAAGGTGTCAGGCGTGCTGTGGGGCCAGCGTCTGTTGACCAACATACCCTATTAGTGACATTGGCCCATGCTTGTTTCAATCATTCTTGACCAATCAAGTTGTTTGCCGACAGACTGCCGATAGACGGCCCGTCATCGGTAGTCGGCAAATTCCCATTGGGGAAATTGGCGTACGACGGCAAATAGGTCACCACTGAAATGATCAAAAACCCCGGAATGTGTGTTATATGCAATCTGAAGCCTCAAAGAAGGCGATTTCTCATAACTATTACCACATACATAAAATGTTTTGTGGGCTCTAGTGTTGCAATGTCGAACATAGAAATTGAGCCCTGATACGATTGCAGCTGAATCAATATACAGTCAGACCTCGTTTTACGAACCCTCGATATACGAATTCCCTCAACTTAGGAACGGCTCCACAGGGAACCAAACTTTTTCCGTGTATTTTGACCTCGTTTTACGAACCCTCGATATCCGAACTATGAACGGATTATTAGGGAACGAACCCAAAGTAGCCAAGCCATTCTGACCTCGATATACGAACGGGCGTTATGAACGTACAGAGGACAGGTCAATGGACCAGAGGATAATGAAAGTTCCTCAGTACATGCTGCCAAGGTCAAACATACAATGTCCCAACGCCACTACGTTCCACAAACATGATTCATCATTTCCTGAAAGAATAATTCGGGCGCTTACAGCCGAACGGTTGTCAGTTTGGACCAGGTCTCCGAGGTGGAAACATCTTGCCGTTCCAAGAGAAGGCGTTCAGTCCTTACAGCCGGTGACAAGCGTGATATTTGCCGTTGGAAACAGACTCATCCTTCGGCAAATATGAACGCCATACTGGATTGGTTTCATCGTGAGAGGGGAATACGGATTGTAAAGTCGACGTTGTCTGTTATTCTGAAAGAGTCCGATGCGTGGCTTCAAGTTTCTTCAGCGGACGCTTCGTCAATGAGGAAGACGTCGTTGGAACTGGAAGCACTTGAGCGATCTTTGGTGCTTTGGGTCGAAAGCATGACAGAGCGCAAAGCCGTGGTCAGCGACATGATGCTTGTAGAAAAGGCCCGTTTTCTCGGTCCCCTCCAGGGTAAGCAGCTTGTACATGCGCTCATTCTTTGCTCCATGCGTTTCCTTTTTGTCTCCGTCTTGGTGCTTATGTAGTTTTCTTGTGTTTTAGGCGTGCCTTCTGATTTTCATTATTCAAACGGCTGGCTAATGCGGTTCAAAGGGCGTCATAAGCTATCTTCACCAACGGCTCCACGGCGAGAGCGGCGGCGTTGACCCGACTACAGTAGCTGATGGGCGGAGAAGGTTTCAGACAATTCTCCAAGACTACAGCCCTGAAGACATCTACAACATTGATGAAACGGCGTTGTTTTACAGGCTCGGGCCCACCAGGACATTAGCCGCCAACCCTGTTTCTGGTACTAAACGCAGCAAAGCAAGACTCACTGTTGGTCTTTTATGCAACGCCTCCGGGACAGATAAGTGCAAGCCAGTGGTCATAGCAAAAGCGATGCGACCACGGGACTTCGGAAAGAAGTTTTCTCCAGAAATTTACTGTCACTACCATGCAAACGGGAAGGCTTGGATGACGTCCGATATTTTTGTGGACACACTACGGCAATTCAACAGGCGGCTGCAACGAGAAAAGAGGCAGGCGATACTCCTTGTCGACAACGCAGGGTGCCACAAGCTTCGCAGCGACACGTTTACGAATCTTCGGGTGGAGTACCTTCCAGCCAACTCAACCTCCAAGATTCAACCCCTAGATGCCGGCATCATCAGAGCAGCTAAGGTTGCATACCAGAGGGAACTTATGCGCCACTACATAGCCCTTGCCGAGGCTGGGGAAGAGCAGACGGTGGGTGTCCGCTGGTGCATAAGGACGTTCAGCCGAGTCTGGGCTTCTGTCTCAGAATCGACGACCAGGAACTGCTGGAGACATACTGGAATCCTTCCCAGTGCAGCATGTGACGACGACGGTAACGACGACGGCTCGTTCTCAGACGACGACCTGCCCTTAGCAGAATTAGAAAGGCAGATGCGTATCTTGGACCCATCACTTCCGGACTCGGCCGCAGAGGAGTGCATTTCCTACACTGACGGTGACGATATATGTGAGCCGCTTAATGATGATACTTTGGCGCGGTTGTCAGGCACTGTGAACACAGACAGTGAACACAGTGATAATGAAGAGCATCAGCCTGGCGGCGGAGAACCTGTGACAGCTGGATCAGCGTGGAATCACATCGAGAGCGCGATACGGTACTTTGAGGACCGTGTGGATGAGTCAAGTGTCAGACTTCTGTCATCTCTTCTAAACAGGATAGACCCTGCAGAAAGTATGGTGCAAAGCACAATTACGGAGTATTTTCGAAAATAAAACTTATTCAAATCAATTTCCCGTGGTTTTGTGAGGTATTTGTGCACTGCACACCTCGGACCTCGATTTACGAATACCTCGATTTACGAACGATTTTCTGAGAAACGAAGGGTGTTCGTAAAGCGAGGTTTGACTGTATATCCACATCGATATATAAATCGATATTAGGCAAGATGATAGCCTATGTCCTCTTAGAGCTTATGGACTGGAACGTGTTTGTGGCAAACACCTGTGCACTGAACAGAATAAAAAAAAAGCATACATACACTGCGTTACTGGTTGGTGCGAAGTAGCACTTGCAAATCGATATGAACACAGTATGGGGATGTTCTCCTTCATTGTTTGCTTGTTTATTGCTATCACTTGTATGCTCATTCATAAACACAGTGATCAATAAAGCAACATCACAAGCTTTGATGTCTGTAGAATGTATTTTAGTGTGTAATGGCTGTCTGGTTATTCCGGAAGGGTATATGGCATACCTCTATTCTTCAGTAAAGCGATACTGTTGTGATCAAGCAGTGTTCACGACCGAACCATACAGTGTACTATTGTCAAGATGGGAGGCATTCAATGCTGCCTACAAGAACCTGAAAGAAAAGTGAGAGCTTCATCTCAGTGAAAGAGAATAAACATGCTCATGGGCAGACAGCACCTACTGCATCGCACGTCAAAAAGGCAAAAACCTTTGTGTGCTTCAGAAGGAAAGTTTTCCCTTATGGCATGTACAGCACATGCTTCGAGGACTTTTCTGCAGTGGTTTCAGCTTTCCTAATGGTCCCCAGAACCACCTCGTAAACTGTTTGTGGGCAACGTACCAAACCTTCCTTCATATACCATGGACAGCGTAAAATTATTACTTTACTAAAAACAAACTGAAGGCACACATGAATGAACTGACTTGTTGACTTTGCTGTTCCTCTTAACAGCGCGTACTCGTCGCTTTCTCTCACGTAGCAGTAGGATACCTGGAGCAACTCAGTCTTCAGCCACAGTATTTTAAAGTACAGATTTCTTGAAATGCAACCGCTGCGGTGCTTCAGTAACGTCTCATCCCTATCAAAAATTCCAACAGGCCAGAAGCTGATGGACCAGTAGACACGTAATTTGGAACCTGGACCAGCACAGATCCTGCTGGAGCAGTGGACCAGCAGAAATGCTGCTGCAGCAGCATTCCTTTTCCTGTTTCTTTATATCACACAACATTTCGCTGAAACATTACTGTGCCATCAGAGTACGCAACAACTCACGCAACACGATGCTCACAGTCCTACGTTGAGGATTTGGACACGAAAAGGAACATATGATCAGTCGATCGAACACATGATTACACATCGTTAGTGCATTTATGCGATCGAGTTGCGAGATTATTTTGTTGTATGTCGTCGACTCTTCCCACTGGCGCCATGGATTTTGTAGAATGAATACAAATCACAGCACAGAATGAACAGTACACAATCAAAAGCGTGTGCAACATCGTCCTTATCTATCTGTACCTCAAAGTTCACTTGAGAGTTCACAGTAACATGGTAGGTGTAGGTATACACCGCACAAGTACTTCACCATTTCCACCAGAATGTAAACAATAACACGGTTGCCAACACGTTCTCGTCCTTTACGCCACTGCTGCCGCTAAAGTAAAAACCCAGCAAACCAGATACATCCAACAAATATCCGTAAGATATCTCGCCCGGGACGTTTGGATATCCAGTGGAGTTTGCCACAGATCCGTTTTACATCCATGCGATATCCCTGCGACTAGCATTTCTGCCATGTTTGTAGATCCACTGAAAGTCCCTGCGACGTCTGTCGCGGATATTTGGATATATACGGGAGATTACGAATATCGTACATATTTTGCTTTTAACAATTTTGTGCATCAGATATTTAGTGTTTGTAGAGTGCGTAGAGACCACTGCAACTGTGTTCCAGCAAATAATATTTATTGTGTGTTTTAACCCATTTGATACTATTGGGAACAAAAACATTACCTTAGCCTAACAGGATTCAACACAGTACAGCAACACCGTGGGATACGCCAGCACAAGTGCCGAACCCTGCCCGCCTCACTTGGACCACTTGGAAAAACCCGCAGTAACCTCTATTTGCGAGCTGGATGGAACATATACTGAAATACAAATCGTTACACACACGTTCGTTAGGGGTAGCGTGGCGTAAACCATTTGTAACGGTGACGAGGATGTATCTTCGCAATTCCTGTGTTTCTGCATCAACCCACAGTATACCCAACAACAATTCTGACATCCCTTCCTATCAACTACTGTGTTTTTAATTCAGGTTACCGTCTCTATAAGGACAAACAAATATTTCCTGGATCTCCCATAGACATCCCTAGGATCTGCAGGCTGCTTGTCATGGGACATTCAAACATCCAGAGCGCGATATCCTTCCAACATACCAGGGACATCTGTTGTTTACTGGAGTAAGCCCAAAACGCAATGAAATTGTGCGATATCCCATAGATATCCTATGGATGTCGAGATATTCAGGACGTTCGCGACCTTGTAGGGATGTCCCATGGATATTAATGGTTTGCTGGGAACGAGGCTGGGAGACGCCTCAAGCAGCGCTGCTTTAGCAGCAGAGGACTGCTCTGCTGCCATATCGCCAGTGGCGTAGCCAGACCTCCAAGTTAGGGGGGCCTCTATACAAAAACCCGCCCCACTCCCCCCCCTCCCCGCGCTGATCCTGGATGCGACAACACACAATACTTGCGCACACCGCAGCATGCAGTTGAAAAAAAAAGAACGAAAATAATTGATTTGAACATTCACAATACGATTATACTGTGATGTCCAATTAGGTGGTGTCACCAGATTGAAAGGATTTTGAAAAGCTCATACTTTGGAAACCATTCAAGTGTGCCGCTTAGATAGACGCCATGAACTGCAAGAACTTTCACGATCGTCACACTGGTCCCCCCCTCCATATATTATTTTCTTCTCGGATTTGCACGATTTGCGTAGGTCGGTCACTGGCAGGTAGGGGGGGCTCGCCCCCCCCCCCTAGCCCCCCGTGGCTACGCCACTGCATATCGCCGAGTTGCTGCCGCTCTGCTGCTGTTGCTCGATAAAAGCTATGGAACCTGGCCCTTAGCATGCGTCTCAGCAATACTCGAGGCAACCTAACATCACCACAAAAGTTAAATAAGTATTAGAATTGACACCTCTTACTTGTCTCTCTCTCTCTCTTTACCAGGCACATGATCACCTGTGTCAGCGACTCCTAATATTGTTGGTTTTGCCTTTTTCATATTTACATATTTATGTTTTTTAATGCTTCACCGTTATGCCGGGAACCCTAGCGGAACTGGTGTCGGATAACAAGGTTGGATACAAACACGATCCTGCCCGTTGGCATATTTTTTATTTTTTGAACTGTTTTCTTTATATTCGTAACAATAGGTAACCGATGTTACTTTTCTACACTTTTTGTCACAGCAAAGAGCAGTGTGTTCTTTTTTTTTTTTTTTCGTGGAGACATCTTTCTGGCTATGACACCTGTGTGAAGCCTAAACCAGGGGAGTATGGGTTAGTAAGAAGCGATATACTGTCTCATTAGGGTATCATTAGTGCGAGCTGTGCTATTTTGGAAAGTAAATGAATCGGCGCAGCGAAGCCGAAACTGTTCGCTTCTGTCAGACATATAACACTTTTCGAGTCACTTGGATAAATAACATGACTTTACAATGACATCGCATCTATTTAGTGGATGCTACATACGGAGTACCATGAGCATACGGAGAGCTTATTTCCACATTAAAAGTTACCGACATACGGGTTAGTTACGCTTTACAGCGAAAATCGTCCAGTTCAATCAGAATACTGCATTGTTGTCTATCAGGTCACAGCACTACATTACCTTTCGAAAAGCTGCCTTTATATTCGAACCCCGAACGCAATTACGTCAAGTTGTCCTATTGAATAACTATCATATTTCAAAGACAACTACCTTATTCATTTCCAAAACATTTCAGAACATGTTTTCTAGACAACGATGGGGAATATGGGCAGGAGATGATACAATGTTTTATCTCCTGTGATCTTTCTCGGTCTTTGTGAAGGACATCGTGGTCGCTCATCTTCCATTTTTGAGCGTCATCGGTGCGTCCGAAGATAGTTTGCTACAAACAATCCTCTACAGAAACAAGAAAAATGTCCAGCATGACGGTGGATTTATATTTCTCCTAGTACTTTCACCCGACTGAAGCGACCCGACAGCACCGGAGAGCACAAGGTGACCGCGGCGGCGCAGCGCACACCTCTCCCATAGCACAGGGGTGACACAAATCCGCCATTGTTGTAATTACACTCAAGCGGGTGCTTGTGGCAAAACTGTCATCTTATCCTGGCAGCACGTGATAGAAAACGTAATTTTTAGGTCATGTGACTTTGTTTACATGCCTCTTTACCGCTTGCAGAAATATTCCCGTCGGCATAAAGTCAAGAGGTGACACACAAAAAAAAATATCACAACACAAACGTGGTTGGAATCCTGCCACTGCCTGGCTTTCTTGTCGACCGCTATATTTCTTTCTCACTCATATAGTTACATCTTGAATTTTCTTTGCCGCTTTTAGGACCCCCTTCCATGCCCAGGGAGGGCGCTCGCAATGTCTCTACCAAAGGCGGACTAAGGGTCAGCTATCACTTGGGGACGCCCGACGCCGCCTCAGGACAGAGCCCTTTATTCGGATAGTTTGGCCATTAGCAGGCGGCTAACTTGAAGCGCGTCATGCGACGTCACGACTAAGCGACCTCCTCCGAATGCTCTATTGTTGTCCCGTCGTCAGGCGGTTGCCGTCGCCATATTTATGCTGATCGTTGTTTACAATATAAGGAGGGAAGACACGTGCGTATATCGTCCTTCGAAAGCCCTTCGTCCTTGAACTCTTTCAGTTTGGCCACAATGCCCCCCTTATCAGAGGTGGCTGTGTGTCATCAGCCGGTTATTCCTGTAGATTGCATTCAGAGCGACAACAAAGCTGTCGACGCGCACCAGATGGCTGATATACGGATCCTGCTTGGGTTCAGGCTTTTAGAGCGGCGCAATGACGACTCTCACGTCAAAATAAGCTCCACTCTCCCTATAAATGACCTTGCCTCTGGAGCGGGCGGAAGAAAAGGTACATTCCGCAGGGTACGCTCCGTCAAACCGCACGATTTTCATGTTCCCACCACAGTGGCATTCCGTTGGCCAAAGCACACGAAAAATCAGGGGGCGTGGCCTTTCTCTGTCACCTTATTGGTCGCCGGTACATCGTTCTCGGCAGCTCTCGCCGGAGTAGTCAAAGAAGTTCGGCGCAGTATTTTTTTTTATTTTTTTTATTTGTTGGCTCGCTGTCTGTTCTGACAACACCGGAAATGCGCGTCTATTCCCGCCGGCCGCTCACGACGTCGCATCGGGCTTCGCCAAGTGAGAGCTAGACGAAAGGTGCGCAATCCGCCGCCACGCTTTCGCCGCCCGGCAATTTTTGCTCACCGCTGCCACCGTGTCCCCTGAATATGTGCCCTGTCGCCCGCGATTCTACTGATCGGCGCGACGCTGTCGGTTATCGTTTTTCTTTTTTTTTTTTCCTACGGATTTGACAAGTCGGCTGGGTTGAAACATGCGCAGCTGGAAATAATGTGGCGACCGTCCCATAGACGTCCAGTTATATATTGAGAACTGGAGCTTCAGCTCTCAGTTGCAATGACACAACGGTTATTACTAGTCTAGATGCCAAAGCTCGTGACTTGGTTGCCCCACTTTCTGGCAATATTGCGCACGCCTGTCCTGCTAGATACCAAGCGTGAAAGGAAGTTTCCGATTATATAACTTGGAATATCCGATTATATCATTGTCTTGGAAGTGTAAATTCGTATTCGTATTAATATAATATTTTCACGAATTTATAACATAAATTCGCGAAAATTCGTAAAAAATAGGGGCGCGCGCACAATTTCGCGCATGTTTTCTTGTTGTTGTCCAAAACGACGAGCGAGCATCTCCTCGGGGAGGTGCCATGCGTGCCCATGGCAACTGACCAGCGAGGAAGTTATGTGGTTGCGCTTTCCCTATCGAGCTTTGGAAAGCGCCTTTTCCTCAAACATCATTGCACAAGCAAGTTAGTGTACCTAATGCTATGGACTTGAACAACAACAACTTTATTTCAGGAGGATGGGTGGGGAGTTTCATCGCCGGGGGCGATACTTGTTGTGCAGGAGCCGCAAGGCGGTAGAAGCAAACAGGGACGCAGACTCGGAGTCGAGGGGATCAGGCTCGTTTAATGAGACAGGCCAAGAACGAAAGTGAGCCGAGAATAGAAAAACGAGATGGCATGTCTCGAGATCCGCGAGCACAAAACTAAAACGGCAAGTGCTGCCCCCTGGCAACGACACATTGCAACAAAATATGACCAACACTCCCCCTCAATGAGTCGTCGCTACCTTCAGCCCACACGCAAGAGTTCATGTAGGCCAAGACGTTCACAATGATGATGAGTTTTCTTGCCAGTTAGAGCCTTTGTCATGATGCTACTTGGGAATAGCCGCAGGCAACAAGTCGCGCCTTATGCCTCTCCAAGTCGCCATTCTTGTCATATTTGTTACGAAATATCCATTTACATTTTACGACTCGTCTGTCGCTTGGTCTTGGTACAACCTCCCAGGTCCCATTGCGTTTTAGATTGCCCAGCTCTTCCTCAATTGCCGTCCGCCACTCCGAACTATCCGGCATAGACAGTGCTTCCTCAACGGTAGTTGGATCGGGGATGGAGTCGCTTCGCTTTACAACGCAACAATAGTTTGGGCGTGGCTTCGACGCTAGTCTCTCGGAGCGCCTCGGCATCTGAAGATCATTGGGTTGTTCT
The DNA here is from genome assembly GCF_037126465.1 of Ornithodoros turicata. NCBI lineage: Eukaryota > Metazoa > Arthropoda > Arachnida > Ixodida > Argasidae > Ornithodoros > Ornithodoros turicata. The sequence continues at coordinate 249,267 of NW_026999405.1, forward strand.
CGCTCTTCGGGTACTCCTGGTACTCCTGAGGTTGACGGCTCGTCTTGTTGCAGCACGGGAGTTATTGCCTCATTCGTCTCCCCCTCGTCTTGTGCTTCAAATGTCACCTCTGGAATCTCTTGCAGTTCGTCATCCAGATTGCTGAGGATCACCGTGCCATCGACCATGTTGGGCGCCTCTTCACTGTCGTCTGGTGCCGGGAATTCTTCTCCACATGGTCTACCACCGTACGGGAAACAGTTCTCGTCGAAGACGACATCACGGCTCACAAAGAATTTGTCGCGTTTCCGGTCCCAAAGCTTGTACCCCTTGACGCCCTCCGGGTAGCCGAGGAAAATGCACTCAATTGCCCTTGGGTCCAGCTTTGCTCTCTGCTGTCGCCGACTCTGTGCGCTCCAGGCCTTACATCCGAATACCCTCAGGTGATCGATGTTGACCTCCTTTCCCAGCCACAACACTTCTGGCACAAGACCCCCTACAGCCTTTGATGGACACTTGTTGCGTAGGTATGTTGCCGTGACAACAGCGTCCGCCCATAGTGTTTTGGTGAGGCCTGATTCGATCAGCAGGCATCGAGTCATGTCCAAGATCGTCTGATTAAACCTTTCGGCCACTCCGTTCTGCTGTGGTGTTCCAGGCACGGTGAGCTGTCGTCGAATGCCGTGTTTCACCAGGTATTGGCAGAATTGCTTCCCCGTATACTCTCCACCGTTGTCACTGCGAAGGACTTTGATGGTGGTTCCGTGGAGATTTTCTACCATTCGTCGGTACTCGTCGAACTTCTCCAACACCTCATTTTTGCTCTTCATCGGATATACGACTGCGTACCTCGAAAAATCGTCGATAAACGTCACGAAGTAGTTAGACCCTCCTTTGGACGTTGGAGTGATGTTCCCTACGACGTCCGAATGAATGAGCTCCAAAGGTACTCCAGTACGAGACGAAGAACCGCTACTGGATATGAAGCTCTTTCTTCGCTGCTTTCCCTGCACGCACGTGGAGCATATTTCGTCTCTATGCAGAACTTCTCCGCAAAGTTCTTGCACGGCTTCTTGGTGAAGGTGTCCTAGTCGACGGTGCCATAGTGCGTAGTCCGCCGCTTTGGCTAGCTTCAGCACAGGCCTCTCTTCCTCTACTCTGTATAACCTTCCCTTCCGCGATGCGGATGCAATGAGTTCATTGTTGTGGTCTCTCACCTCACAGCTTCCCTGATTGAATGTGACCTTATATCCACGTTCTTCCATCCTTCCGACGGATAGGAGGTTACCGTCCAGATCCGGTACATACAGCACATCTTTCAGTGTGACCACTGTTCCACCACATTCCTTTGGGAGCTTGAAGGTCGCCTCGCCCTTGCCTAGAATTTCCATCGCCTCTTTGTTGGCGGCTGTTGCGGATTAAAGGAGGTCGAGGCGGGTCTCGTGGTCACGGGCCTAGATTCGCCATTTTGCTTTTCGGTTTTTGGTTCATTAAAACCTTTTCCTCTCGGAAGCAGAGCGGGCGCCTCGTTCTTCCCTCACACATTTCTGGTGCCGAAACCCGGGAAGGTAGGCCGCCTGTTCCTTCGCTTTCCCTTCGACTTGCCATGGAACGCTTGAGGCGCACAAGAGGTGGACTACGTGCACACTTGACGCGCACCATGACACGGCTCTCCGACCTGCTGGGGCAGCAGGACTCGTCCGTCGAAGAGGTTGAAGCCGCGTTGGACTATTTGGTGGCAAAACGGCAATCGCTCTACGACCTCGATAGCAGCATCGCCCAGGAAACCCCCGAAGATCAGCTGGGAGCGGAACTTGACAGTGCGCTCCAGTACGAGGAAGGTCTCGAGGGAATGATCACAAGGGCACGTCGTAGGCTTCGCCAGCAGCAGAATGTTGCACCTTTGGATCAACAGCGTCCTGCGGGGCAGAAATCCGTCGCTCTCCCTAAGCTTCAGATACCCAAGTTTTCGGGAAAATTACAGGAATGGCAACAATTCTGGCAGCATTTTGATGCCACCATCCACTCCAACCAAGCACTGGCTCCGGTCGAGAAGTTTAAGTACTTGGTCTCCTACCTCACTGACGACGCGAAGCGATCCATCGAAAGCATCAGGATCAGCGGCGACAACTACGACTCTGCGGTCACTCTGCTCACACACAGGTACGGTAGACCGGAACTCCTTACGGCGGAGCACATCGACCATTTGCTTGCTCTTCGTCCCATCTCGAGTTCCCAAAACATTCCCCAGCTCCGACGTCTTCATGACGATGTGACCATTCGAATGGCAGCTTTGGATTCTTTGGGGGTAACTAAGGATAAATATGCGGTTATCTTGTACCGCGTCATCACACGATGCTTGCCCGAAAACCTCTGTGTCCTTTTTCATCAACGAAGAAGGGATACAGCCGCAGTACCTCAACCCCAAGGCAACAATGAAAGCACTGGGATAGACAAGGCCGCCGAGGATCTTCAGGCGCTGCTATCATTTCTTCAGGTGCAGGTGGAGACTCGGGAAGAGGTGTTGCTCACTCGGGCAGTTTCGCCAGCGTCGGCTGCTCGCAGCAAGAGTCCTAACGAGCCGGTTCGGCTTCCTACGGCCGCTGCCCTAGCCGCTGCAAACGCCGCACCTCCGAAGCGGACTGCTGACGCACGTTCATCACCCTGTCCCTTGTGTCATTCGCCGGACCATCCGCTGCAGTCCTGCACGGCGGTTTTACCGGCAGCCGATATGCGCCATCGTTTGTCTAGAGCGGGAAGATGTTTCAGGTGCGGCAAATCCGGACATTTTTCACGGGTTTGCCGATCTGCGGCTGGGTTGTCTTGTGCGAAGTGCCACGGACATCACCTTTCCATATTGTGTGACATTCAAAGACGTCCGGAGGCTCAGCATTGTTCGACCACTCTCCCCGCGACTGCAGACATGGAGGCACCGCGCGAAGTGTTGGACGACGTCGTCTCACAGACTGTCATGTCTTCATCACCCTCGAACGTGCATGCAAAATCTGGAATGGCACGCCTTCAGACAGTCTCAGTTTGGGCAGAAGGACCTGCAGGCAAGAAGCGAATTCGGCTGCTTCTTGACACGGGTAGTCAACAAACGTTTATACGTCGCGATCTGTTGAAGGAGCTAGGGTGCCAAATCACTGGTGAGGAGGACCTCTCCGTGTTCTCTTTCGCACGTACGCGCCACCCCAGAAGATTCCACTGCGAACGGGTGCAAGTCCGCCTCGAAGCCATCTCGGATCCGCGGTCGTGCATCGAGCTTGAAGCCCTCGGCATTTCTGAACTATGCCGCGTGTCTACGCCAGCCTTGGACGACGTAACCATGAGCCTTCTCTCGCTGCGAGGCCTCGAAGTGGCTGACACGAGCTGCACCACGGACATCGCTGTGCTGGTGGGTTCCGATTACTATTGGAAGCTGGTCACCGGCCGAGTGGAACGTCTCCCTGGCGATCTTGTTGCGGTGGAGACCATTTTCGGATGGGTCGTTCAGGGAGTCCAGCGGTCACCCGGTCGAACGCTGTCTACCGTGGTATCAGTCCTCTCCCTCTCCTGCGAGGAACAAGAACTCTTCGACCACATGGACCCTTCGGAAGCGTGGCGATTGGATGCCCTTGGCATAAGCGATCCGGTTCCTGATCCCGACGATGACTTTGCGGCCGCCTACTTTACAAGCCATGTACGCCAATGTGACGGTCGCTACGTCGTCCCGCTAATGGTTAAACCAGAACTAGGGCTCCCTGCCTGCGCCAATAACAGGAATACGGCTCTACAGCGCCTCCTCTCGCAACTACGTCGGTTTCGTTTCGACCCAGAATTGCTGGCTCAGTATGACAAGGTCATACGTGAGTATTTTGACGAAGGTCATGCTGAGAAGGTAATCCGTCGCTTCGTTTCAAGACGTGGTGTGCCCACCCTGGTCTATTCAGACAACGCCCGAACGTTTCACAAGTGCGCAGCCATCTTGTCTGCGCCCACCACAGCTGAAGTACAAGATTTTGCAACTCAGCACCGTATACAGTGGCGGTTCATAGTTGAGCGAGCACCTTGGCGGGGCGGATGGTGGGAACGCCTCATCGGCACCGTGAAGGCTGCTCTAAGGCGATGTCTCGGTAGAAGCCGCCTTACTTTCGAGCAACTAACTACAGCCCTATGCGAGGTGGAAGCTCTCGTAAATTCCCGCCCATTAACCCACGTCGCATCTGATGTCGAGGAACTCGTACCCCTCACGCCAAGCCACTTTCTGATAGGCAAACGAGCCATCTCTCTACCGGGCGAACACGCTGCCATCTCACAGCCTGACGCGGAGGACCTCCGGCACAACTTCAGAGAAATGCTGAAGGCGAAGGAACTCTTCTGGAAGCGCTGGAGATACGAGTACCTTCTGCAGCTGAGGTCTGCCCACGTGACTGCGTCTCCTACCCAAAGTCGTTTCAAGAAAGGGGATGTGGTGGTGCTTCAGGAAGATAATGTTCGTCCCCCTTTTTGGAAGCTCGGACGCATAGCGAAGTTGATACGAGGGAGAGATGGGTTAGTGCGGGCATGTTCAGTACGTCTCGCAAGCGGCACTACCATAACCCGTCCAGTTCAAAGGCTTTGCCGTTTGGAAGCAGACGTCTCGTCACCCGCGGCCGGGGATGATGTTGCGGATTAAAGGAGGTCGAGGCGGGTCTCGTGGTCACGGGCCTAGATTCGCCATTTTGCTTTTCGGTTTTTGGTTCATTAAAACCTTTTCCTCTCGGAAGCAGAGCGGACGCCTCGTTCTTCCCTCACAGCGGCTTCTACTACTGATGAGTATTCCTGGAATCCTGTGAGCTTCGTCCTGTCCGATGTCATGTGGTCTGTGGCTCCGCTGTCTAAGTACCGGATATAACTTTCCTTCATGCCTGATTTCTTCGCGGATAGCGCCCTGTGGGATGCCTTCTTCGCCCGTGATGCGTTGACATTTTCTTGAGACTGGTTTCTACGGTCATCACGGTCACCTTCTTCACAGTCCCTGGCGATATGCCCAAATCTTCCACACGCGAAGCATCTCACATGACGTTTTGCCTCATCGCGGCGTCCTCCGGGCGTATGCTCAGAAGGTCTCTCAGTCTTGGAGTCGTACTTTCCGTACCTGGGTCTGAACTTGCTTTTCGACACAAGAGCTTTCGCATCTTCGTCCGTCTCTGAAACGTGCTCTTCGTCGCGCCTCTGTTTTCTCTTTTCCTCGACGAGTAGCCTTGCCTTGACCTCTTTAGTTGTGAGCGTGGCTTCGTCTTGCTCGAGTTTGAGAATGAGTGGTTCGTAAGCTTCTGGCAAACCCATTAGCATCACTAAGGCAACTTCTTTGTCCGTAAATGCGTAGCCTCCATTGGAGAGTTTTCTGTGCAAACCCATTAGCCTGCTCAAATACTCCTTCATCGGTTCTTCGCGCTTCTTCCTCACGTTGACGAAGTCCCGTAGAAGTTGCAGGATATGTAGTAGACCATACTTCATATGGATCTCCCGCAGAATATCCCATGCGGCTTTGGCGGAGGTACAGGCCCCGATATCGTCCAAGTAACTGTCCTCAACCACGAGGAAGAGGAATGTGAGGGCCTTGTTGTTGGTCCTCCTTTCGTCAGTAGTCATCTCAGCGTCTATGTAGCCGGGGTCCACTGCCTCCCAACAGCTCTTCTGCACCAGCGCTGCTTTTGCTCTAATCGCCCAAGCGTGATAGTTTTCCGAAGTCAGTTTCGGTATCCTGAGAGCGCTATCGTCTGAGAGCGCCATGTCTCTCCGCCGCTCTCCTGGTCCCAACTTCTCACTTGCTTCTCCGCAAAGATGCGCTTGGTCAGTGACAGTCGTCGTCGAGTCACAGTCCTAGGTGTCCTGGGCCCATAACCTGTTGTGCAGGAGCCGCAAGGCGGTAGAAGCAAACAGGGACGCAGACTCGGAGTCGAGGGGATCAGGCTCGTTTAATGAGACAGGCCAAGAACGAAAGTGAGCCGAGAATAGAAAAACGAGATGGCATGTCTCGAGATCCGCGAGCACAAAACTAAAACGGCAAGTGCTGCCCCCTGGCAACGACACATTGCAACAAAATATGACCAACAATACTCTACCCCATTCCTGGAGGTAAATAATGGGTCCCGTTACAATGAGGATCCAAGTCATGTGGCCTCCAAAAAGGCGAAGACAGCCTTGAGGGCCGAGCGTTGGTGTGCTGGATGCGGCCAGGGACCAAGCGATTTTGTGAGGGAGAGACGGCAGGAGACTAGCTCGTTGAGGGATGCGGAGAGTACGGAGCGGGAAGATTGGTACTACAAACAGCGTATAGAACAGGCGCGATTCGTAACTGCCGTCTTAACCCTTTTAAAGAAAATCCATGGCGTGATGGCGCTCCAAGAGAAGAGGAGGAAGTTAGACAACAGCACGAGAAAGAAGAAGCTAGAATCAGGAACTTAGATAGTGTTTCAAGATGAAAGACGTGCTTGTAGGTGTTAGGGTTGTCCCGCGACAGGAAGACGCCGAGTCCGCCTACCGAGCCTACCTGGCCCGCGAGCTCATCTACATTCCGGCCTTCTTGGTACTGGGGACCATCTCAGCCTTTGTACTACTTTTGATCGGGGTCAGTATGCTCTTAGGTGTGTTGCAACACTCAACGACGACCTCGCACAGTGCTATAGAACAAGTTACCCAACCTATAGTTGAAGTCATCCGGGAACGACGAACATGCAACCTTCCACGATGTAGAGCTATTGGTCAGGCACTCACGTACAGTCTCAATCACACCGTCCCGCCTTGCAGCAGCATCTGGGATCATGCGTGTACCGGATGGATCACAGCTCCTGAACCGGTGTACCGGAAAGTGATTCTTGGTTCGGCAAACCTCTACGTCGAGGACATGTACAAAGACATTCAAAAAACCCTTTTGACCATGGACGTGGCAACTCGCACTCCGAACGCAATCAAGAAGGCTTGTTTCTTCTACCAGAGCTGCATTCGGCACAGAATGGAAGCGGAAGATGGAATGGATGAATTAAGATTATTGTTCCAAAGGTACTCTCTGAGAGGCTGGCCGTATGAATCATTGGCTGATAACATAATTAGCAGTGTACTTCCCAAGTACCTACACGACACGCAGGACAGCGCAATCTTAGATGTACATAGTGCGAACTCCGCGCCAACAATGTCCATCATAGAATCGCAGCTCAGGAGTAACAGGACAGTCTACCTCGCTTTGGATTGCCCTTCATTCCCCATGCCTGGATACGTATACACACGCACGAAAATGGGCCCAATGCGCAACCGCTACTCCACCTACATGAAGGATGCCATCACCAGTTACTCCGCGCATGTTGGCAATATACCTTAGCAGGAATATTTGCCTTCGAGAGAAACCAGGCTTTCATGGCTCGAAAGCACTGCTACAGGAGGAGATTCAAGCGTGTTACTGTAGCCGATTTGACTAACGACATACCAGGTGCCGACTGGGCCACATTTCTAAACGACATTGTTGGGCATCGCTCATCCTTCAAAGTTTTCCAAGGGACGGCAATTCTAATACGCTCGAAGAAATATCTTCGCTACGTGGCAAGTTTGAGGCAAGGAGCCAAGAACGTGCGTGCTGTAAACTACATCGGTTGGCGTTTGCTGCATCTTTTTGGGCGACACGCGTCGAGAGAACTGCGATGGTACGAGGACATATTTAGAGAAGTTGACATCAACGTGCACCAAGAGCAGGGCCTTTCTAAGGAATGTCTCATGTTGGCCAACGATGTGATGCCCATGGCTCTCGGTAGAGTGTACGTTGAGACTCACACCGGAGTTAAGACATTCCTTAAAGTCAACCGAATGATACAAAGCATACTCTTTGGATTCAAACACATGCTTTCGGAGGCACCTTGGATTGTCAATGGTGAGCTCCAAAGCGCCTATGCCCGTATCGATGCCATCCGAACAATAGTCAGCATTCCACCTTGGATTGCGAACGATGTTCTTCTCACAGAGTACTACAATGATCTGGTCATGGATCCATACAACGTCCCATTCTTCAGGCTGCTGGTGAACGCCACAGCGCACACTGCCCAGAAACGATTTATGTCCCTTGACATCCAAGAGGCCATTATATCGGGAACGGATGAAGAGAGGAAGAAAGCCCAAGACAGGGCTGGCATCAGCATCAAGCACCTCCATTCCTTCATCTTTCCAGCCAGGATAGTACATCTGAACCTACATAGATATAACCCGCGCCAATCCCTTCTGTATGACGTTCTCGACAACGTCATTCTACTGCCCGCTCGCATATTGCAGCCACCGTATTACGATCCGGACGTCCCGTACGCATTAAACTACGGCGGACTGGACGTACTCCTGCTGCACGACATTGTCACGGAGTTCTTCCGTTTTTATTTCAACATTGCCAACAACAACTGGAGGGTAAAGCTGAAATGCATCAACAGCGGAGTATACACCGACAAGGAGGACAGCACCGGCGCAGCCTCTGAAAGACGGGACGTGTTTACTGTCGCTTTCACTATGATGATAGTTCGCGTTGCGTACCACGCTTACCATTACTGCATGGATGCAGAGGACGATCAAGTCATCCCAGGAGTCTGGCCAGAAGCTAATCCCCACCAAATATTCTTCCTCTCCGCAGTAAGAAATGTGTGTTCCCTAATGCGCGACAGACACTGGGCGCGGCTCATGCAGGCAGACATGACCAAGTCGCAAATACCGCTTCTGGAGAAGATAAAGCACTCCTTTCAAGGTTTATCAGAGCTCCACGACACCTCTCACTGTAGCAGGAATAAAAAAGATGAGTTCTACGCATGTGTGGAGGATAAACCCGTCATGGAGGAATCGCCAGCCACCTGAATGTTTGTCGGAGCTTCTGAAAAAATAAACGTCCCCTTGATAAACAATGCGTTCCCTGACTTCTTGTTGAGCATTGAGAGCTGTTCTTTTTGTTGGTACAAAATATGCGGGGATGCACATTTGTGTCTTGATAAGCTATTTCAAAAAAATAGCTTGTTGCTTGCAGCAAAAAAGAAAAAAAAATGCTGTTGCGCCGTTTCTCTTCAGTACCATACGGCAAGACGCAAGCAATCTCTTACTCAGCAGTGCTGCTCCATTCGTTCTCAAATCCCCTTCTTCGCAAAGGAACATAGAACGCGACCCTATTCACTGTCCTACTCGTAATTCTACATCCCACCGGAAATGACATTAAATTACAAGATCCCCGTGCTAAAATCGTTCCAAGATAACCTGAAACGCGCAAAACACACTGTTAGAGTTGCTGCGTTCCCTATTGAAACATCCAGCGGGTTTTTCCGCTGGCCCAGAAAAGGGCCTGCTGGTGCAGCAAAATAGCCTACGGGTCCAGCAGTCTTTTCTGGTGGTCCAGCAAAATGGTCTGCTGGTCCAGCAGAAGAGACTACCGTTCCAGCAGGATAGACTGCTGGTTCAGCACAAGGGCCCATGGTTCAGCAAGAGGGTCGGCTGGTCCAGCAGAAGAGTCCACTGGTCCAGCAAGATGATCTGCTGGTCAGGTCATTGGTCCAGCAGAGGAGCCTAGTGGACCCTAGTGCATGGTGTGCAGATTTATATTGGTTCATTTTATTTCATGCATGGATGCTTTCGTAAGTGTGCTCACCCACACACAAATAGCATACACGCATAGTTACACAACTATATGTACAAATTTATCTCCGTGCATAAATTCCAAATTTTCGAGATAAACCCACTTTCCCCCTGAAAAAGGTTCCGATCAAGAAGTTTTCTCATTGCGGAACTGACACAGTTTGCTACGGACGTCTTACTAAAACACTTAACACTTACACCCTTCAAATACTTACTGTCTTTCAGGGAGATGGATTAAGTATTGTCCTAACCACGGCGCAGCTTTATGCCCTGTTTTCAGTCGCGAAATGTCCTGCAGCACATTTGTTGCACCTCAAAGCAATAATTTTATGCTCACTTCAAAGACTGGCAAGACCTGTATTCCGAGGGGTCTATTATCAAATTATGGTACCAGTAGAACCACAACGCCTTTATCAGCCCATTCACAGATCAACTCCACAAAGTTAATTTTGCATGATGAGCATATCTCAAGTGTGAAATGAAACAAAAAATGCAGCCACATTACAGCCTAACTTTGAAAGGAAAAAGGTGAAAAAAAATACAGCCCGGTTACACTCGAATTTTGAGAACGAAATGCAACCCAAGCCTTTACTCCGTTTTTTTAAATAAATCTGAAAAAAAAATAGCCCCTAAATATATACGCAGGACGTAAAGAGTGCATGTTGTGGATCACCTATGGTTGACATTTGCCATATCGATCAAGCAGACCCTGCCACGTACAACACCTAAACCAAATTATCATGCAATCAATACAATAAAAATCTGACCGCAGTCATTAAAAAGAGGTGTTAGAAAGTTGTGTCTAATAAGCATACGTAGGGAGGCAGCCTTCACGCATTTTATCCTACATGATTGGCATAGTGGCTACATATGTCAGCTATAGTCTACTAACACAACGGCAATTCTGAAACACACTTCATAGGCACTTGTGTGCATTATACATATTAAGCCCACATACAAGGCCACATCAGTTAGAAAAAAGCACGGGGTCAGTTGGCAGAGACTTTAAATTTATCACTCCGAAAACACATTCCAAGATGCCCTTCAAAAGTACTTCTTCAGAAAGCACTTCAAAAGCATATGTAAGCTAAACACCCACAGAAATATTGTATGGATTCATAAACTAGGGAGGTTCATTAGGATTTTCTTACTCTGAATGTAGGGCGGTGCTCTGCTCCTTGTCTGTTGACCTGCCGTTGGCCCTGACATGACCATTAGAGAAAAAAGCACAAAAGCATGTAAGGGTGTCAGTCTGTTTCACACATGTTCGGCGGCTCACACACATACGCTGAACCTTCAATCTTCACAAACACAAGTTGGCTGTTTACCTCATCATCAGGATAGACACACATTCCCTCAGAAGCAGGTGGCCAGTTAGAGCAATAAATATGCGAGGCATGGCCAAATGAAAACTGTGTGATCAGCAACTTCTTGCATAATATAGCAATTCTTTCTACTGGTTCATGAATAACAAAAATTTATCTTACAATACCGTAGCTGTTGTCGTGTATTTTTACATAAGAGGAGCACGTTCTTTCGGCACGTGTGTATTCTGCAGCAGTGTACGAGGTACTCCTTAGGCAGGACTCCATTTAGCGTGGGTAGCATGAAATACCGAGTCCAGTTTCTCTATTCCATGGCTTTCCAAAAGGAAGGCTCGAGTGAGCTTGTGAGCCTTCTGTATGACCCTGGGGACGTTGTTGCACATGAGCGCCTGTTTGCAACACTCAGTTTCTGAGGCTTCTCCAACACAGGTCATCCAGAGTTCTGTTACAAATTGTCCCCCACCAATTAAAATGCAGTGCACGTAATCTGGGGGGCACTCCCCAGAGGAGGTCTAGTCCTTTTAGCTCTAATATGGGGCGTGGTCCCTTGATGCCATCCACGTCTCTTCCTCGAAGTGTAGCCAACTTCATTGCTTTCAATACGCTACCATGGGTCCGATCGATGAGCATTTTTGCTGCACACGCTGCATACTTTAGTGTTCATGTGGAAGGTATTGAATATGAGTACAACGAACAACTAAACTTTCGTGACAAAGCGCAGTACCTAAAAACAGATTTGTCTATTCATTATTGTGACAATGCTAAATTTAAACCATGAGGAGCCCTACTTCCTTTAGACGGTATTATTCATAGCAAAGAGTAACAGACAATTTTTTGCTGCCATTTTTTCCATAACTTAAAATGAATGTCAACTATCATAATACGTTATAATTTCATTACACAAGTGGGTGCCCCAAAATAATGCAAATTTTCAAATTGAGATTTCAATATTTATTTTTGAATCCTGAAACCTCACACACGTTCGAAGTGGTCTCTGCTTGATGCGATGAACGTGTCCAGACGCCTGTTCCCCTGCTCAAAGCAAAGTTGGAACCCAAATTTGATACCCCCCAGGTAGCACAAATTGTCATGGTAACGTTTCTTGTATGTTGCCCTCGAACGTTGCTCAGACATCGCTAATGTCCGCCGCGTCAACGTTATCTGCAACCTTTATTTTTAACGTTGCATCAACATCCAACAGCAACGTTAATGCAATGTATGCCTGCACAACATTCCACCAACGTCAGGTACCAACGTTGTGGTAACAAGAATACTGCAAGCTTCACTATATCCAAAGTGTACTGTAGTGTACCATGCAACTAGCATGACAATGTGCATACTGAGATGTGTACATAGCACATGGTGGGAGAACAGGCAGCTTGATACATGCGGATGTAACAAGGGAGCTGACGAAAGTGCTTCTGCGAATCGTCGTGTCCGGTCAAAAACAGAAAACCATTCGAAGTGGCCTCCTACAATCTCCCCCGATCCCGATCTAGATATATATCACGCCATTTAAAGGAAGCCTCTGTACACCTTGCGCCCGCTACCTGTCATCCCACCATGTACTACGTACACACTTCAATGCACGTCTTGTGGATGTCCTTTCTGTGCATCTTGTATGGTGTGTCAGTGACCGCATCTCTGGTAGTCACGGTGCTGTGGAAAATTCAACAAAGAGGATGAGATGTGGTAGCATAGAGTAACTCAGTAACGAGCCGACAGTTGATGTCCCCCCATAGACGAGTAGTCTCCAAAGCACCACGTCGTGAATGCTTCCTTTATGCTCAAAATCTAGCAATGACAACATCGACATGTGAGGAATGCTGAGTATGTTTATTGCACATAAATGGCACTCTGATTAACTATGACTAGATTAAAGATGCCAGATTACTATAGATTGACTTGCCACACTTGGGCAGGTAACGGCTGTTCCACCTAGTGAGATCCACCTATTGTTCTACAATTGTTCCAGGGCGATTCTCTTCAAGCGACCTGTGAGATGAAAACAATGCTGTCAGTGATGTTACTGGGCCAACCCATTTTAGAGCTGCACTTGGGGCAGCCAAAATGTTGATCTGAACCAGCGATATGACTTTTCTGCACAGTATATAGAGTGTTTTTCGTCGATATCACTCGCGCACATTACTGATATTTAGTGAAACTGTAGCCGTATGTAGCAGTGTCACCCTCGTGGCGCTGTTAGGCGCAGCAATCATATCACTGTGATGTCTAGGTGCTGGCTCTTTGCAATACTGCTGTCTAATAACTAAGAATTTTTAAAACCCAGGTAAAAGATGAGAAAGTAAAGTGAACAACATCATGTCTCACACACTGCCACACACGCACTTGATGGTTAAAGCTAATAAATGCACGAAATTAGACAGCTTGAGCTTGACTACCCAGCAAAAGAGTTCATCAAGAAACATGTGTTGCAGTCTTCTTTGTGTACATTGTGAGACGACTATGAAACAACTGAAGTGTGTGTGTGTGAGCCTCATGTGGAACTTTTTGTTTGTTTTTTTCACCTTGGGGGTGCTCGTGTTACGAGCTGACATGCTTTTTGCTGTAGCTCTGTTCTCTGACATGGTTGAAGCTGGTCGCTGAAATTAAACGTATTTCAAGTGGCAGGTACAGTTCCTTTATTCTCGGAGTGGATATTCCACATCAGCATGCATTCAACTTTTAGCCATACTCATACCCAACAACCTAGTTGCATCTACCTCTGGGGCCACTGTGAAAAAAGAACTAGAATCTGCAGTGCTACATTGCCATGAATGCCTTACACAAGCTGAAGAACGAGTTCACATACTTTCTCTTAATACGTGTTGGGGCGTGCCGGAGCCAGTCTCCAGCAAGGCACTTCATGGCAACTTCTGTTGCCGTTGGGAACATCTTGCGAAGCGCAGCTGGAAATCAATAGGCATACATTATTTCTGCTTCTGGTTTTTATCGCAATCAGATTAGTGAGGAACAGTTTGCAAACACTACATTATTACGGGGGCACTGAGAAAGAGGAGCAGAAACTATAAGCAGTACAATTGCATCTGCAAAGGAATTTGTTCGTAAATGTTAAGCAAATAGCTTTTACTTGAGCAGATTTCTGGATTGATATGTGAAGCATCACCTTGAGCTTGAGGGAACAAAGTACACAGGATGTACGTCACACCAGCTCGCTTGTGTCGTTCCTTTCGTCATGTTTCTGGAACCTGCTTCTGCTGTGAGGCATATGAAACTACCACGACAGAAAATATCATTAACAAGAGCTGTGATGTGGAGTGCACATCAATAGAATTGATGACAAAACTGTAATAGCGTACCAAGAATCACAGACAGCAACTTCAAATTAGAAAATGCCATTTTCCCTTTTCTGCCCGTCATGCAGTACAGGCTGGCTAGGGCATCATCAACGGTACGTCGCATGACATGACGTACAGCGTCCTTTCAGGAGGACCCGCCGATCAGAGACAGGTGTGACACCTGGATCAAACAAAATACAGAAATTTACTGAACCTAGCAGATGCTGAAATGTTATCTGGAAATCCTGAAAACCGTCTGCATAAAAGATGACAACTACACCAATACCCAATCTCTCCTGCTTTGACAGTGATTTGTGCACATCTTGTGAGAGTGTGTTAAATGCACTGACAAAGCTATGGAGAACTGATAGGTATGACTCATGCAAACTCTTATGCAAACGATAGGAGTAAAACCTGGGACTGGTGTACTTAACCAGGGCAGCATGTGTAACACCGGCCGACATTTGATTAGAAGCCTAAAACCCGTCTTTCGTTCCGGCCCGTTAGATGGGTAGTGTTCAGATAATGTATCAGGCGACTCTCTTCCCGTTTTCGCGTGTTTGTGGAGAACAATAACGCGAATGTTATCCATAATGTGGAGTTTAGAAACCAAGGTTATCGGGTGGTTGCTGATACCTCTAGAAATGTACGAGTCGACGATGTTCAGGAAACCTTTCATAAAGCATTCGATCGGATTCACATATATATAGAGAATGTTGGGACAGATTAAGCAGAAGACAGCGTAGACTATGTGAGTGTTTTTGCATGTGAAACGACCAGACGTATTAACGTACCGGCCATTGGAACTATTAAGGCGCCGGTGGTTTAGGCCCACATGAGTGCATGTGAGGCAACGTGGTCCTCCCTGGCAAAGGAAACGTTCCATTTTGTGCATTGACAGTTTTCAGGCAGCTATGGACTAGGATGTATCTCAAGTTGGGGGGACGGTTATAGGAAATGATACTATTCGCAGAAAGGTGTCCAGAAGTGAAGAGGTAATCTACACCAGATTTGATTTGGTCCATTAAAGGAGGGATGGCAGGGTGGAATCCAACTGCAAGGGGAAGTCTGGACCTTTTTTCGGATGATGGATTAAGTTCGATTAAGCTGCTCGGGCTGATGCTCTATCAAGAAGATGTGAGGGATACCCCCGGGAAATGAAAAAAATAGTTTCATTCTGGACAGCTCATCATTAAGTCAGAATCAACACTACAGATGCGGCGGAAACAACAGAAATTGGGAAAAGGGGATGGTCGCCTGATACACTATCTGAACACTACCCATCCAACGGGCCTGAACGAAAGACTGGTTTTAGGCTTCTAATGAACTGTCGACCGGTGTTACACATGCTGGCCTAATTATCACGTCCACGTGCAGCCCCCTAGCGGGCAGGGCAGTATGTTTAACATCCTCAGGCACTAGCTTCCTGTTCCTCCCTTTTATTCTGATGAAGAGCGTCCGCTCGAAATTTCAAGTATATATTCCCCCCCTTTTTTCCCCTTTTTGAGTACACTAGTCCCGCTTTTACTCCTGTGTTTTGTGTACTTGGCAGCCATTTTTGTCGTTCCTATGCAAAGAGTACTGGCTGTATGAACACTGCAACAAGTAACACTAGCCAATCAACTGGTAATGCAGATTACAAGTGAATGCAAAGAGCGAGAAAAGGACGCAGAACAGTGTCCCCATGTGGTTGTTCGCCCTCCACTCCTCATGCAACAGGTACCAATTGAATGGCGTTTTCACTTACATAATTATTGCAAACAGTCATTGAAACGAGGTCGCTCCTTGAGAAATTGAAGCAGATGTTTATTTCTGATTTCCTGCAATCTCAAAGTAACGTGGCAATAATTACTCCATTTTGTTGCGGCTCCCTTTTCTTTCTAACCTGAGTCTGATGACGTCCGGCCTGCATATCAAGTCGTGGTACTGTATATGTCACTGTTATTTTTATTGTTGAAGGGGTTGCGACAGGTCGTCCCAAAATATCCCAGATAAACCTAAAAAACAGTGCTTTCCATCGATGCCGTCATGCCCTGCGAAGGCTCGGGTCGTATGCACTGTCTTTGGCACATGTTGGAGCATGTTACACTCACATGAAGTGGAATACAGGGAGTACCTCTACCATTTCACTACTTGATATTCAAGCACTGAGTATACATTACCAGGGAAACCCTCGTTTCTGCAGATTCCAAAAGTAGCTCTAACTGTAGAAGGTCCGCTTCAGAAACCACAGGAAGGAGTGAAATCACCTCCAGCTCAGTTTGTTGATGCGTGCCAGCTGCGGTATGCGTCTGTACACTGTTCAGTATCTTTGTGTGCTCGTCGAGTCTTGCACAAATATTTTCAAGCAGCTTTAAAGATTTTACCTGTAACACTGATGATAAGAAAAGGCTATGCACATCAACAAGCTCCACAAATGCCACTCAGTTATACGCTACTGTAGGACCGCGTGGCAGTGGACCAGTTTTTAGGGAAGTAAACAATCACATTTATTAAGCATCTTTCACGGCGTATAATGTGGTCAAGCATGTATTAAAACAGCAAACATCACCTTGTTGCAGGCAGTCACGAAGGTATGCATGACACTTACCTTTACAATCATGTGTCATCTCTCGTGTGGAATGCTTTACGTGCGGGTGCTGCAGCTCACGATGCAGACTATGACGTGGTGGTGGCGGGCTGACAAACGTTAGAGCTTCTGTTGAGGCCTCTATCGCTGTGCTTCTCGGGATTGTCACCTCTTCTGTGTCATCCTCCTCCTCCTCAGAAGTCGAGACAATACGCCGGGGAACTTTCCTTCTTCGTTTTGCACTGGAGTCGTCATCGGTTGTCAGATCCGATGTCTCTTCTGCCCGTTTCTCTTTGTGTTTTGCAACTTCGTAACAGTCTGTGTGCAATGGCACAAGTAGTCGAACGCAATCAGGAATACCAAAGTGACTAAGTTACAGCTGGTACCATACCAATACGTGTTGTGAATGGGAAATAAGTGGTAGCATTCAATGATATGTACTGGAGAGGTTCCAGAAGCTTTCAGAAAATAAGACATATGCTGATTGGGCTACATACAGATGGCGTTGCACAAAAGTACTGTGCACCAAAACAACTACAAACTAATATAACAAATAATATCAATAACTGAGCAAAGCACCTGGTTCCCTTCCAACTAGGCCACACAAACAGACTTACCAGGCGACGACAGCACCCTGCAACGGAATCTGCCCCAGTCGTGGCCTGGCTTTTCCATCTCTCTAACAGCCTTAGTGATTTTCAGTGCTTTTGTACGGCGGCCAGGCTGTTATCCCATTAGCTATCCATGTAGTGGGAACGACAGCAACATCGTTCTTGTCCGTAATATGAACTATACTATACATTCACGCGACCTGCAAAATAAAAGATTATTTGTTGAATGTCTCTAACATTTGACAGTACAGGACAAGAAGTCTATGCAGACATGGCATTCATACCTGTCAATGCATCCTCTGCATTGAAAAATATATAGAAAATATATACAACGGCAAACAGCAGCATTTGCATTACGAGGACTCAGGGACTTGCAAATGCAGGAGAGGGAATACTGCCGTAACTGTCAGTGCTGCATGGGAGGCAAATGCATTTGTATCCAATCTGTCCTATGTCCCACACTGACAATACTGACGAAAGTCGTGCAGCCTTGTATATGCCAAGCATTGATGAGGGCAGCCCGCTCGTGTAGAGGTCACACAGTGAAGGAAAGAAGTTTCCAGAGATGCTGGTTATTCCATTTTCATGCAGAATGTTTCTGATCAGCACAACATTTCCATCCTTCAGCTGTACACAACAGTCTGAAATCTTGAGGGAGAGTCGCATGCCACGCATTACAAGTACAGGTTGGGACAAAAGTTTACGGAACACGCGAGCGGCGTACTTTTTCCTCGGGACGACACCCTAGCGGCGGTCGGAAGCGGGAGAGCTCACTCGTTCGGAGGGGTGGCGGTAGGCCGCCGTGCTGGAAGCGACGTACTGCGGCAGTTTTGGTATTGAGCGTGTTGGGAAAATTGAGTGCTATTCATCTGTCTCGCAAGGAAGCATGTTGCAGATGCTAGGGAGCTCTCTGCTGTAGATATGATAAGAAGAAGAAGAACAGATAATGCAGATTCACAAGCAGCTTTTATTGCAATATAAAATGAAAAAGTCGTGCGCACTTGGCCGAACAGAAAAAAAAAGAAGAAGAAGAAACTGAAAGGAGAACGGCAAAGCTAGGGCTACCCTTTTACCAAAAGAGTAGTACTTTCTACCGCAATGATAGCAGCCATCCGTCGTGGCAGCGACCCATATAGGCGATGAATGAGGCAGATATCGCTCTGAAGATCTGTTCATTCGGCTAATACCATTTCCCACATTGAGTCCTTTCTTCGGATTGGCCTCTGCTGACTCATCATACGGTACCTGAGGATACCCCAGATGTTTTGTTATATTTAAATCAAGGCTTTTCGAGACGAGACGAGCTGTGGGAAGCAAAGTGGTATTGGGTACCCTGGACCTGTGGATAGAGCAGAGTTGAACCGCCCATCTGGGCGAACTTGTGGTCCGATCGAGTCGCTGATAGCTCGGGCAACCCCACACAGTCATGTTTGGCGCCTGGGCACCGGATAGCACGCGTTACACGTACTGGGGCATGAACCTTTGCGACAAAATAGTCAGTATTACAAAAACAGGGAAAGTTATCTATAAGAGTAAATAACCTGGCAGTGTATACCTGGTAGCTCAGTTAACCCCGTATATAGTAACGCCTCTTCAATGGGTCAGGACTCCACTAGTGCGACAAATGCCGCGAACTTGGATTACGCTGTTCTTTTATAAAATTCCAAGATAGAGGATGAGAAGGCTTTAGGGAGAGCCTACTAACTAAAATGGGTGAGGTATCTTGTCTTCAATAGTAATCTCTAGTCTGCATCGTAGTACAGCATCTTGATTATCACATACCGACGTAACCTCAAGAAATTCTTGGCCGCGTCTCAGATTCAAATTTTTATCATGTGATACCTGCGAAAAGCTTACAAGATGAAACAGAGCCGGTCCCAGGCACATTTCAAAATGAGTGAAGGGGAAAGTACCAGAAGGATCACTATCGAAAAGAGGCGGGAGATTATCGGACTCTCCCAGGCTGGAGTGTCCCAGCGCGCCATTGCTCAGCGAATCGGCTGTTGTCTATCTTCGGTCAACCGCATCGTCCAAGCATACAGAGACGAAAATCGAATTAAAGATGCTCCCCGAAGCGGTAGGCCATCGTCGACCACGGCCGAAGATGACAGAGCCATTATAGGAGCCACCTGCGCGGATCCTTTTTCCACGGCGGTGGATATAAAGCGGGAGCTCGGCCTGGGCGTGTCTGCAAAGACAGTAAGGCGACGACTCAAGTTTCTGGGTCTGGAGTGTGGCGTCGCCGTGCAGAAGCCGCTGCTCACTGCAGATCATATGGCAGCTAGATTACAGTTCGCCATTCGACACCAGCACTGGGACGTTGCAGAATGGGGAAACGTCGTGTTTAGTGACGAAGCGGCGTTCAGCACTCGATGGTCACAAACAAGACGGGTGTGGCGGCCCCCGAAGTCCAGGTATATAATCTTTCATTACTCTCATAGAGAACTTAGCCCCTTTTTGTAACACTGTCTATTTTGTCAAAGGTACATACCCCAGTACGTGTACCGGGTACTATCAAGTGGCCGCCAGACCGTTACCGTATGGGGCTGCCTGTCTTACCAGGGGCTCGGGCCACTTGTGCGCCTTGATGGGCGCTTCAACTCTGCGCTCTACAGTGAAGTCATCGAGAGCTCCCTGCTGCCGTACGTCCTTGACGGATCGTTCCCCGACGGCTGTTTTCTTTATTAGCACGACGGCAGCTCTATTCACATGTCCAAGAAAACCCAGGACCGCCTGGAGAACTTGTGCATCCAGCAGCCACCCTGGCCTGCGAAAAGCCCGGATTTAAACGTAATAGAAAATATCTGGGGCATCCTCAAGTACCGCATGATGAGCCAGCGCAGACCCATCAGAAGCAAGGACACGCTGTGGGAAACCGTATTAGCAGAATGGACAGATCTCCGGAGTGATATCGGCCCCATTCACCGCCTCTACGAGTCTCTGCCACGACGGATGGCTGCAGTCATTGCGGCAGAAGGCGCCGTAACAAAATATTAGGCCGTTGTAAACTGGGTAGCCCTGGCATTGCCGTTGTTCCTTTTTTTTTTCTGTTCGGAAATTAAGTGCACTCAATTTTCTTTTCATTGTATATATTAATCTCATTCTTTTCATTTTGCAATTGTATATATCATTCTCATTCTTTTCATTTTGCAATAAAAGCTGATTCTGAACTGAAAATCGCCCTGGATTATCAATCCTTCTTATCATATCTACAGCAGAGAGCTCCCTAGCATCTGCAACATGTTTCCTTGCGAGACAGATGAATAGCACTCAATTTTCCCAACACACTCAATACCAAAACTGCCGCAGTACGTCGCTTCCAGCGCGGCGGCCAACCGCCACACCTTTGAACGAGTGAGCTCTCCCGCTTCCGACCGCCGCTAGGGTGTCGTCCCGAGGAAAAAATACGCCGCTCGCGTGTTCCGTAAGCTTTTGTCCCAACCTGTACCTTGTACTGTGTACCGTTGAAGTCTGGTGGCGTGGGACCCCTCGTGTGTACCTGAAGTAGCTCCGTCTCATTTACCTGCACTGCCTTTGCATCTGTTGAACGCATCTCTGACATCCGCCTTATGATTTGCTGGAGAGGAAGTGCTCGTGATCGAAGCAGTCTTTTCAGTTGACCCAGGAAGTTTTCGAATGGAAATGCAGATATTTTATCGAGCGGTCCACGCGTACGGACATCCTCAGCTAGGTGTACCAGCGAATGGATGGTGTATACGAAAATTCCATCCCCGTACAGTCTTCCAGCTGCGCCAACCAAGTCCTTCAGGAGAGTGTCTGCAATACCCCAATGTGTGCAAGAAAGCTGTGGACTGGCAAGAATGGTCACCGCAGCACTCAGCATCAAAAAATGGTCACAAAACCGGCGTTCCATATTATTTTTCAGGGCTACAGGGCCAAAATATAACAGGACGCTCCGGAATTCAGTAGCCTTCCAGTGGTCCACTTCAGAAAGGTGACGAGGCTTTCGGTTAATGTCACAAGGAGTATGGGACTGGAAACATTTCAGCCTCTCAGAAATGTCCATCCGAGACTGCACAGGGAGCATGGGTGAAGAAGGTTTAGTGCACACCCAGTGCTTCACAAGCAGCCTTTTCATTGCTCCCAAGCAAACCAAATGCATATATTCCACAGGGAACTTTGTGACAAGGCCTATGTTCCATACCAAGCAAAGGAGAAAAGCCTTTATGGTGGTCTGCCTGATTTTGGCTTAAGAACATTTCATCTGTACGAAGAGGGCAGTCTACACGAGGAAAGATTACCTTTTTGTGCTCCTTAGAATACACCCCTTTTTGTGTGCACTTTTCGCAGCCGTAAAGAGCGTTATGTCCTCTAATGCACTTAACATAAGCCCTAGCAGGTGCATCACAAACAAAGGCGTGAACGAACACTGTGTACTTCACATTGCTGCATACAATGCCTTTCGTAGTGAGTTCAGTCATCTCGTGCACAAAGTCCTTTAGATATTCCCCAACATTCTCAGGCTTGCTGTTCCCAACATATAGAGCTGCAATGAATGGTGTCTGTGAAATCGCCTCATTTACCAAAACAAGTACGGGCCAGAACTGAGTCCTGGAGCTCTTTGAAATCGGAAGCCCGTCAATATTAATTGACAATGTTATCTTCGTACAGCGGTCGGGCAAACCGCCTGTTAAAATCAGACTCGAAAGCTTTGCGGTGACACCAAAATAATAGTAGTACCCGTTGCACATTTCAGTGACTTCTGCTTTTCGCACAGTCTGTAACAACGTCCGCGCATCGCCAGGGAGCTCAGGGTGGTACGGTAGCAAAATTTTCAGCAGCTTCGTCATATGCGACGCGCAGGTATTTGTGGTCAGAGCCCAGCTCCTGAGTTTACTTGTCAGACTTTGTGAACGCCCCTGCGTCGGTCCTTGGGATGTGGAGGCGTTTGATCCATCATGCGGTGCACTGTTTCCACGTTCTTCGTCATCAACAAGCACAGTTTGGTCGCAGTTCTGTGTCGTCCTCAATAGGGGATACATCCACACTGCTACAACTGCTGGCAGAAGAATACTTGTCTTCCACGTCACTTTCACTTTCCTGGTGTTCGCATTCTAGCTGCGACGGCATCGGTCCCCTACATGACTCGTTCTCTACGACAGTCTCACATTCTACGTCGTCCCATGCACTTCTAGTTTCCGAAGTTATTGTTGTGTCTTCGTCACGTCGGGCTGCCTCAATGTGTAAACGCATACGTTCTGCGATACGGCGACGCTTCTGCCTGCTGCCGACTTCACAAATCCCACGCTTAGTTCGTTTCATTGCTAGAATTCCTGCGCAAATGTCACTGTGATGGCATTCGTTCTTTAGCACGCACACATGTAGAGAATACACGTAAATCTTACCTTTGTAACATATCAAATGTCCAAAGGATCTTTCCGGTGCTTTGTTCCTGACGCAAGTTTCAACGTGCTGTTGGTTGTGCGCGCCTGTGTGTGTGTGTGGGGGGGGGGGTAGGACTGTAGGATGTCGTTTTTCTGATGTTTTACTTGCGAACGGAAAGAGTTTAAGCAGACAGGAAGAGTTTTTACAGACGGGAGGAGGAACATCAGTCTCCCACATATTCAACCCTCGCCCAATATATCTTTCCTTTTTTTATATGTCCATGTACCGTTGTGTGAGTTCATCATTTCATTCTGTAGCTGATCAAGCGGGGTCCACCACGCGAAAGCTTGTAATAAATTTTAGGCAGCTTCATTACCGTTTTTCAATTGTCTGCTCTACTGTTGCACCTGACCTTTCCCATCCTACTGGAGTATACCTCATCTGCTATCAGATGCTTCAAGGCAGATGTCAGCACTCTTGGCTGTGCAGTCAGCACGGGAACCACGATCTCCTTTCCGATCTCCACGAGCGGCGAAGGGAGGACAGCTGGCGCCGCGCCGTGGCGAGCTGCGGAGAGAAGACAAGCGAGGAACTTGACGGGCCCACGGCCGGCTCGGCTACACGTCATGGCGTGTCGCGGTCCCGCCAGGAGCATGCGCCGTAGGACCAGAGGGAGTGAAACACAGTGGTGGTAAACAAAGGTGACATCTCAACCAGGGTAGGTCAATAACCCTTCTTTTGCGTTCTTCGTGGGTGCCGATGTGACCTTCTTGTCATTGTTGAAGATGAATAGAAATTATCGGGGATTTTCCCGGATTCTGCAGGCACGGTCCTCGCTCAAGCTTTCAAGTTTAGACGATGAAACAATGTTCCTGAACACGCAATAACGCATAACACCGTTACGCGTTAGTTATTAGAAATGTAATGACGTTACGTTACTCATTACTTGTCTCCCAAACGTAATGCGTTACCATACTTCACTACTCGAATGTAACGCGTTACCGGTAACGCACTACTTTGTAACGCGTTACTCCCCACCTATGAATTCGGGAGTGGAAATGTCCATGACGGCAGCTTCCGCGCGATGGTCGCAGTCTATCGCAGTCGCATAGTCGCATCTTGTGGTTTTCGTCGACATGCCGAGACGATGTTGGATATTTTGTTGCCCTGATTTACGTCAATATTCGCATGGCACACAATATCATATGCTTCCCACTGACGAGACGGACAGTTTTTGATGCCACGAAGCAATCGGACCGCCGGGGTGAAAAGACGATGCGGTGCCATCGACAGCTCATGTTTGTAGCGAACATCTGCATGATTGAATTTACCAAGGGTACGCTGAATCTCTTCAACGTAGTGGATAACGAGGTATGTGTCGTCTGCATCAAGGTGTAGTACCATCACAGTACCGTCCACACCGGGGAAAGAACATCCACCTAAACGGCACAAAAGTGAATATTTTTCGTTATTGGGGCTAATAAAGGTCTCGCAGTCCGTGTGGTTCAAATGCTATTGCAGATTTCAGGATTACGTAAATGGGTTAATTCTCATCTGCGTGACTCTGAACCTTGCCGTCGCTTATGACACACAGAGAGTAAAAAAAAGACAAATATAGAAGTTACCGAATCTAGTCCCTAAACTCAGGTGGTGCACTGTTGATAAAAGTACACTTGGTTTAGCTTGATCTTAGAAACCATACTTTAACATAATATTTATGTAATATGTTAAACATACGTACGTATCCGTTCTTTTCTCTTCACTCATCTGCTTTCATGTTTAAAGGTGAATTCCTCAGTGGATCCTGAAACCCCTTTGGTGACACAGCATGATCATTCCAACCCACTATTCAGAGCAGATGTGATGTCGTGTGATGTGGCACGTTTTGGGGAGACCCATCGTCATGGTCATTAAAGGATGGAATGTGGAATGAAGGTGGTGGCTGCATGATTGGGACGACACCACAGGCTACCCATTTTGGCGACGAGGATGGGAGGCCCATCGTCATGGTCATTAAAGGATGGAATGTGGAATGAAGGTGGTGGCTGCATGATTGGGACGACACCACAGGCTATCCATTTTGGCGACGACTGGTAAATCACCTTGCATGCGGAGATTCTGCTTCCTCGGGTACGTCCTGTTTGCTGTTTATGATGTTGGGATTACCGCCACCTTCATTGTTCTTGCCGAGGCCCGGCAAACCTGCGATGTGCTGGCCGTCATGGAAGAAAGCTTTCCGGAACTACTTAATTGCGTCTGGTTTGGACAGCGAGTCCAGCGGTCGACGGAAGGCTATCCTTTACCATTGCCTTGGTTCGGAAGGCCAGAGAATATTCGACCTGTTACCTCTACCTGATTCGCCTGCTGCCACGTCAGTGGGTTCCACGAGCACGGTACCAGATGAAATGGAACTTGCCCTGCAAGTTTTGGATGCCCATTACGCCACAGCAGACAAATGGTGTGACCCTCTTTCCAGATTCCTCTTTGATGCAGTGTCTTGCCTACCATTCGGGCTCTGTATATTGTTCACAAGTTTTTTTTTACGTTTTTGTTATTTGATTTACAGTTTGCTTTATCATGTGCACAAATATGATATTGAGGGAGACATTTTCTTGTTTACACTTCTTATATTATAATCATTGCTCCGTTGGATTACATCATTTGCATTCACCGGAACCGGAGTTGTATACTGTGTTATTTTCTTCTCTCAAACCAGGGCAGCCCATGTGTATGGCAGCTGAAGTCTTTCACCAGGGTAACATGCAGAACAACTCCAGCAAGTGCTCTGCAGGTCATCTCTAAATTAAAGGAACCTACCTTTGATGCACTATGTCCTCATGAGATTTTGTTCCTGCTACAACTCTGCGCTTTGTTTCATATTACCAAAAAACAACCCTACCGACCATTATCATACCAGTGCTGTACTGCTGTGTTCAACCAGTTCAACTTGCTCTAGGCATCCTGCCAAGGCTATGCTGCTACTGCAGTCCTTATTTGGTGGTATAACTGGTGCCAATACAGTTGTAAGATGAGTTGTGTGACGGTGTAAAATAGAACATATCCAGTGTTCTATTAAAAATAAACATTATGCATGTATAGCATATAATGTGTATATGTAGATGGTAGGTCTTAGTTATTGTACTATTTGAGCTAAATATCGACATTTCAGCTGTGTGTGTCTGATGCCCTCGTCCTTGACGCACATACAAGTGTGCCCACACCCCCGGAGCAGCCTGCACAGCTGAGGACTCTGTCCTGGTGGCAAATGGAACAGTTCTTTCACAAAGAAAGCAAATTTCCGCCGGAAGACCAACAACAAGTTTACTTGAAATGCTACCAATTACTTGTCGTTCTTTTAATTGCAAAATATAGGACATGCTACGTGACTACTGGGTTTTCTTGCTTTTTTGCAGTTACCTGAACTGGTGACTTCAAGCTCATGTAACACAATAATATAAGACGGCAATGAAGCAGGCAAACTGGTGTCTTTAAATTGTGTTCCTCAGTCTTAGGGTTATGGATGTGTTGGAAACACAGTATTGGAAACCTGGTTGAACAATAAATTTGTTAAACGACAAACAGCTATCAAAAATAAATACTATGTGCAGAATACTCAATACACAATAAGCTGCAGTTGAGTTTCTGTAGGCATGGTGGTTGGCAATGCTAAATGTTCAGGTTGACGACGTGCTCAACATTGAATGCAGAATACGTGACGTCCTCAGAAATAAACTCTTGCGTGAAACATATTCTTAGGCAAACAACAAGTCCTTCGACGGAGGGACATAGAGCCATCTGTAAAGTACGAGGCGTTATCCGTGATGAGCTGGTCCGGGAATCCAAACCGGGAAAAAACGTCCAGCAGTCTGTCCCAGATCCGAGCGGACACCAACTTCCGCAGCGGGTAAAGCTCAACCCACTTCGTGAAGTGATCTGTAACAACTAACAGATACTGGTTACCACGGGGACTTCTGGGATAAGGACCCATTACGTCACATGCGACTATCTGCCAAGGTTTCTGGCTAACAATCGGTTGCAGCAAGCCGGGAGGCTGCCCTCCACGCGGCTTTGACTTCTGACATATCGGACAGCTGCGTGTATACCGCAAAACATCCTGTCTCATGCCTGGCCAAGTCGCGATACGACACAACTTAGAATAAGTCTTGCTGCCGCTACCGTGACCCGACAATGCAGAATCATGGAAGTATTTGAGGAATGACTTACGTAGCTTCCTTGGAACTACGATCCGAAAGGGGCTATCACCAACTTCCTCGTCGTCCGCCTGGGGAATGTACCGGACCAGGAGACCATCCTCACTCAGCTGATAGGAGTCGTACCTCTCCTCAGCGCCTTCTGTACCTTCCAGGTTTGACATTTCCAGCCACCTTGACACACGCTGACAAAGGCCGTCGGTCCTCTGCGCTTCCAGGATGTCGTTCCTGCTTACAATCTGTCCCCACGAGAGCTCCTCCTCCGTGACGGTCCGGTTAACGGCGGCCACAAGCTCCTGCGGAATAACGACGTCCTCAAGGGGCAACGGTGCTCGAGATAGCGCGTCTGCCGCCTTATTTGAGGTTCCCTTCCGGTATTCCACCGAGAAGTCATATCGCTGCAACGTTAAACTCCAAAGTGCGAGCCGTCCGGCTGGGTTTTTCAACCGCTTTAACCAGGACAGTGCCTGATGGTCAGTTTGAATAGTGAATTTCGCACCATCCAAATACATGTCGAACTCATGTAGTGCGAACATGATTCCTAGGCACTCCTTCTCCGTCACGCTATAGTTGCGTTCGGGAGGCGTCAGCGTACGGCTTGCAAATGCCACGGGCTGGAGTTCACGGTGATGCTCTTGTAACAAGACTCCACCAAGGCCGTAATCGCTCGCATCTGTTTGAAGTACAAATGGGCGATTGAGGTCTGGGAGATACAAGCGGGTAGTTTCCGCAATCGCTTTAGCGAGAGAGGTAAACGCCTGTTCCTGCGCTTGACCCCACGACCATCGTGCTTCCTTCCGCAAAAGCCAAGTTAGCGGTTGCGTTAGGTCTGCGCATCGCGGTATAAACTGTCTATAAAAGCCAATCATACCGAGGAAGCGCTGCAAGCTTTTCACATCCGTCGGGCGGGGGTACTGAAGGATAGCCCTTAGCTTGTCCTCGTTCGGCCTGACCGTGCCGGACTCCACCTTGAACTCGAGGAGATCGATGCTGTTGGTAGCCAACTGCATCTTGCGGGGATTGACAGTCAATCCTGCAGCCTGCATGCGTCCTAACACCACTTTCAAATGAGAAAGGTGTTCCTGGAATGTACGTGAAAAAATTACTACGTCATCCATGTACGCCATAGTGAAATTGTATTTCGCATCGCCAAGCACCTCGTCCATCACTCGCTGAAAACTAGCGGGGGAATTAGACAGTCCAAAGGGCAGTCGGACAAATTCAAATAATCCCCTGTGACAGGTAAATGCTGTTTTCTCAACATCATCCGGTGCTCTCGGAATCTGCAGGAATCCTCTACTGCAGTCCAAAGTTGTAAACACGTGGGCGGATCCCAACGAATACATGATAGAGTCTATCGAGGGAAAAGGGTACGAATCTCTTACCGTCACCTCGTTCAGTCGGCGCTAATCCACGCACAACCTTGCGGTTCCATCCTTTTTCGGCGCAAGAACCACCGGAAAAGCCCAAGGGCTGCGGGAAGGTCTCACAGCGCCGGTCTCGATCATTTCATCGAGCGCAGCATCGAGGAGCTTGCGCTTGTGCACACTCAACGGCCGAGGATTACATCGCCAGGGCCTTGCGTCGCCGGTTTCTATCCGGTGCTCCAATCCATGGGTTAGACCTGGTCTCTCTGAACACACAGGAGAATGGCCGCAATGCTTTAGCGAGCATGCGTCGCTGGTCTGGGCTTCCTGGAAATCGTTTCAGGGCGTCCTCCAAAACAGCGGTCCTCAGCGTCAAAAACAGCAAAACAGCGCCCTCCACTACGTTATCAGACAAGATAGCATGATTAGAATTCGCTTGCTTCTTATCGACATTTTCAGCAGCCGACGACAGAATTGAGTCATTCCCAATTACCGTCCCGGGTTTCCCTGCGGGGATTGTCTGGGGGTAGTAGTGGTCTGCTGCGGGCAGTTACGACGAAAATGACCGCGTTCACCGCAACCGTAACAACGGGGTTGTGTTCCTGCGTTATTACTTGCTCTAGAGTCGCGCCTGTCCTGCCGTGGTGCATGACGTGCATCACCGACTTCGCGCTCGCGCGGCTCTGCTCGTGCCGACCTCGCTCGGTTCCTTTGCTCATATGCAATGGGATCCAAAGAACGGTAAACTGGCCCGGCGGACGAACCGCCGTGTGTTCCAACAGTCCCACGGGGGTTTAGTTCCGCGTCTATCGACTGTCTCGGCCCGTTCCATGCGCAGCTAGGTTCCAGCGTTTGTTCCGGCCTAGGCGGTGGGCGGTACTGCAATTCCGCCAACAAATCTGCTTGGATGACACGGGCTTCTTTAGCGAGGTCATCGAGCGAAGAAAAGCTTCGCCCCCGCAATTAAGGCTTAAAACGAGGGTGACATTGGCGAATAGCGCGGGCCCCCTTCTCGCTTTCCGTCGCGAACGGTTCTGCTCTGCGGTACAGCTCTTGGATTGCCCGGGTATATTCCAACAGGCTCTCCTCCGCGTGCTGCGTTCGAGTCCTGAGTTCCTCACGCATACGCATTGCATAATCCGGGGGCAAAAATTCCTCCCGAAACAGCCGCTGAAATTCGGTCATAGACGGAAATGCGGGTTGAGACCGGCGCCACACAGCAGCTGAGCTTACCAATGCAGCGGGTAGTATCCGGCGCAGGACGGCTTCGTCGGTTGCTCCCACGGCTGTCTGGTAAGCCTCCAGGTCCGCAAGAAAATCTTCGACGGACTTGGCGTCGCTGTAGCCCGAAAATGTCGGTATCGTCAGGTTCAGGCGTAGCGGGGGTTCCGAGGACGGCTGGGCGGCGGACGTGCTACTGGGGAGCCGCTGCGACAATAAAGCGCAAAGGGCTGTCATCTGCCGAAGTAGGTCCTCCGCAACTGGCAGGTCGTCTTCGTAGACGGGCTCGAGAGGGGGCCTCTTGGGCGGCATGGCCAGCAAACGCACACTCCCGAACTACAAATAAACAGCAAAAGCGACAGCGAGCGAAGGGCACGGGCGACAAATGCTACTAACAACACTACAAATACAGTAGCTGTCAGTGCCCTCGGGAGTGCGGCAAGACGGGTCGGGCCCCACGTGTGGGCGCCAATTTGTGGGATTCCCTTCCCTAAACCCCACCGGTGTTTCCCTGCCGTTCCGTCTTACAGCTTCCCGAGAACACGGACACAACCAAGAAATGCAGCAATCCAACTTTTATTAAGTAATAGTATTAAGTATTAGTATTAAGATGCTTATCAGCAGTTCAATTCCAGTCCGCGGCGTACACACCTCTCTCTTTTTTCCCCGCGCTCACTTCTTTTTAAGAAGTTCCGGGGTGAGGGGGTCACGGCTCTCGCCCTTCCCTGCTGTACCGATACGTCGCCCCCTTGTGGCGTCCACAGTGAAGAAAACGTGAAGAAAAGAGACGAATGTCACACGCTCTCAACCAACAGTCAATCACTTGATTTGTATCGCCAGTTGTGTTGGACCAACATTGTGTGTTCTCACCAAAAGTGGAAGGCTTTATCGTGACAGAAATCTGAATGTGACTGTGTGGCCGTGAAGGAAACTGTTTATGAGTTATCAACTTGCTCAATCTGTAAGTAATATACTGTGCATGCATTTTGGATAGACGTCCCTAGAAATGGGCGGAGCTTGTCCAGGTTGCTCCACCCAACAGTTAAAGTAGTCAAGGTGGATCACATATGATGAGAATAGGGCCCGTATTACTTCGAGAATCACGGTATAATAAAAGCTGCTTGGAAACACTCAAGAGTTTCATGTACACTTTTGGGCTTGATAAGATGTAGAAGGTGCAGTCATCACTATGTATACCAGAAAATGCACTGACTTGACTAACAAGAACAGCATGTTTAGGGATCA
This sequence comes from Ornithodoros turicata, assembly GCF_037126465.1. NCBI lineage: Eukaryota > Metazoa > Arthropoda > Arachnida > Ixodida > Argasidae > Ornithodoros > Ornithodoros turicata. Next base: position 280,049 of record NW_026999405.1, read on the forward strand.
TTGCACTGGGAGGTTCACCGAGCTCACTGGAGATGGTGCTGTAGGGCAAGGTTTTTGCACGGGGCCGAGATGCGGTCACCCCAAGTTATCCAATCCGAAAACTTGGTCGTGTCACACGCATTACTGGCAGCAAAAAGTGATAACCACTGATGAAATCTCGCAGGAGAGGTAAGTCGCAGACAGTTTTGCATACGTCTTGTGTTTTCTGCTACCAACAGGATCTGAATAACAAGAACAATATGTTTTGTAATCATTGTGGCACTACAAAGTCCGCTGAGCAGTTGATCTCTCCAAGGAAGATATAGTCCTAAAATATCCTAGAGATCAAGAAGGGAGTTAAAGGATGTGCCAATAAAGGAGAGGGATGTGCTTTTTCCTGGATTTGACATTGGCTTGTCTATGAATAAAGTTCACTTTTAGGATTGCCTTGTCCTATTTTATCTATACACTATATACATCAATATACACTATACATACATCACTTTTACAGTGTTATAATAAGTAGACTAAGCAAGATACACCTAACAGCCTTCTTTGTAATGCTAACAAGTTTAAGGCAACATCCTTATAATGGCTATATGGCAATGAAGTGCTTAATTCATTGCTTCTTTGGGGGTCTCTTTGTTGGTTAGCATGAACAGCATGCCTGTATTGGCAATCCTGTTGTCGCACACTTCCTCATCCTTTGTATTTTGTGTATTCCTCACCTTTTGTATTCAGGAACATTCTATTGTTAGAATAAACCCCGCTATGCCTTAAAGGAACCTACAGTGCAGCTCACACATCCAGGACAGGCACCAATATCCTTTGAGACCACCCTTGTGGAACAGATCCAATGCAGTGGCGGATCTAGAGGGGGTGGGGAATTCACGATGTCTTGACCCCCTCCTCAATTTCTCTCCCTTCAAAGTGTTTAATTGACCTAGATCTACATTTACCATGATGGCCAAGCCTGTACCTCCCTCTATCAAATATCCTAGGTTTTCCCCTGATCCCATGGAACATTCATGATGTGTAAAAATGTAGTGTGAACCATCAGATAGAAGGAATACAACAAACAAAGAAATGCACGCAGAGTAAAAGAATATATGGAAGACGCATTATAGTAGCAGTTGCTGATGTTTGAGATATTCTATGTTTTGTACAAAAATTTCCACCTGTATATCCCCACAGCTTGCTGAAGAGAATAACACAAAGACTGTCACCTGTCCGTTTTGGTTCACGTACAAAGGCATCCTGATGCACACTCGTGCACGTGCATTCGTTGTTACGCGCACTTCTATGCACGAAACCTTCACTGATGGGTACTTCAATCTGTATATATGACCTCATCAGTATGCTTTTAGCCTTCAGAGACCTCACGTGGATGACTGATGGGTGTACCATCCCAAATACCACCGACTCGTTCCCGGAAAAAGAGAGAAGGAAACAGGTTTTTGTTACGGTACCCAAACCACCATAACCCCGCAGATGCCATCAGCAACACAGAGGGGAGGCGCTAGATCCTGAGGGGTATACACACACACACACACACACACACACACATATAAACGTTAAATACTCATACGGCCACGATGAAATTATGTATCTTCACTGCGATCTTGACTGTCAGGTTCAGTTATGAATGCGCCATCAGCAATTTTGCTTCTGATGGTTTATAATTACTCGCAAATCACACAACTCCACGATATTCGCTTCAAATAACAAATAACGTAAGAAACAGCTGATCTCAATGTTTCCATTCTGCACTATGAGAAAAGGCCGGCTCGTTTGATCACTTTTTTGGGCCCAGTTTAGAGGGCGCCAGTTATGATCCCATTTGACGTAACTCCTCCACATGCTCCTCCGTGGATGGAACGCAGCGAAACACACTAGTTCACGTATAGCGACCTGATCTCGCTGCCTGGAGAAGCTGAGCAATCTAAAACCAGTAACTTTTCATCTAGTTCAACTAAAAGCGCGCGTTATAATTACGTAAATTAAAGTAAGTAAATTCGATTTACAGTACGTTTTTAGCCACGTGACCTGAAATCCGCAATGACTTTCGGTTTCGCTTTAGGTTGGTTCCTGATTTGTCCTGTGCAGTATGGTCAGTCCGGTAAGCAAGGTCGTAGTAGATTGGCCCAGCTGTGATACAGTCACGAAAAATAAATAATAAATAAGAAAAAAATCGCTTTGACGTTACCCAGTTTTTCACATTCGATGAACGGTATCTTGACACCCCTTACGTTCTACTACTTTTTACCAGCTGATCTTTATTTTCCAATTTTTTGTGAGGAAACAAAAAAGAAGGGAAGTAGGTTTCCTACGTGTCGTTTTTTAGTGCTTGGACATTTCTTTGCAGAATTAAATGATATACGCAGTGATTCCACAGCTCTCTTTGTATCCCCATCTGAGTGGCGCCCTGTCAAATGTCGCCCACGGTTTCGTTGCAGACTGGGAGGCTCCCGGGTTCTAATCCCGGTGCCGGCTGTGCTGTTTGTGTCCGAGCCTTTTCTTGGAGGTTCCACACATTCTTTCAAACATGTCGAAACAGTTCCAGAAGTCAGCCCATTATGCACATTCCCCTAGGACGTCAACCACCCAGTACCGTAATTTCGCGCGTATATTAGCCGCGGCTTATGCACGACTTTTTTATATCTTTTTTTTTATTTCACAGGCGCTCTGCGTCTTATCCACCGGTGCGGCTTATCTGATGTCTATTTTTCCCTGGTATATTTTCCCCATACGCTGGTTTTAACGAAAGGGCCGACAGTGTCTCTGGAACAGCACCGCCCTGCCAATGCATAAACAATGCGCAACCGAGGCGCGTCCACAATTCTGCCTCCCCGCAGCACTCCTGCCTCCCCTCAAGCACCTTTAACGAAAGCGGTGACAGTGATTCATATCTTCCGGAAAGCCCTCGATCCATGAGAAACATACACCAAGGGCGCAATCCGATCTTCGTAGAACGCTAGAACTGACCTCCTTTGTTGTACAACATGCCGACCTCGGAGTATGAACCACAGCGTTTATAGCCTTCCCTATTGTCTCCTTTGTCCGACAAATAAGTCGTGTCGTATTGCGCACGTCTTATCTGCCCGAAATTTTTCAAAACGTTCCTAAAAACGGGTCCTGCTGCTTATATGCGGTGCGGCTTATACGCGTGAAATTACGGTACTTTCACCATCACCACCACCGCAGCCGCAGCGTGAAGACAACTGCGTCGTCGACTACGAATTTCCGCTATCTTAACGCCCACACGCATGGGGGGGGGGGGGGGGGGGACGCCCTCCACTCCGCGACACGCTCCGTTGCACATGCCTTAAAATACGTAAATGCTTTCGAACGTAACAAAATCTTTACATCCTAATAGAGGCACGCATTCTTTACGCAGTGAAATGCGAGACAAATTAAAGAAAAACGCGTAAACGGACAACCGCAAACAGATTAAGTTAGAGCACTACACGTTGAAACCGAAACTAAAACTTGATACGTCACGCCGTGTGCGCTCAAAAGCGTGTCACCCTATTTTACAATAATAAAATAATAATAATAATGATACTGTGATGTTACACCTATTCTCCAAAACATAGCTCGATGAAGCGAGCCTCCCGAACATCATCCTCTAAAACCAAGCTCACGCTATAGAGTAGCGCAACCCGCACACCTTTCAGCTCTAGAACAGGAAGAGGAGACGCGAAACGCCTCTTGAACTCAGGTAATTATTTGCGAAAATATATCAAAATTGCGAATCTGGAATATTTATGTGCCGTAAATTTGATACGTTGAATATTTGAATACACAAGGAAAATATTGAGAAGGTCCCTAAAGTGAATTATGAAAGAGGCGGGTAACCCTATTACTACGTCCTTTAGACATTGTTATAGCGCGGAAATTAATTTCCACGTATATGAGACATGATCTGGATTTACAGTAAAATATATTTGCACGCCATTTTTTTAGTGGTCCATATGTATTTTTAACAGAGAAATGAATTTACCTGTATGCAATAAGGGAATAAGTCAAGTTATCCAGTTTTAGTATTTTGTTGCAATCTCAACAAGCAACATGTGCATAGCAGTATGTGCCTGCTGAAGAAAATTCGGGACAGCATTACAATGTGACCACCACCCGTTATACAGGAGAGTAAGACACGAAAAATACGGGTGTCAAAATCAACGCTCAGATAAATACCGTTGATCCCATGATATTCAGACAAGTAGAATTGTTCATACAATTTTATGACACCTTAGGTGCTATTTCGTTTCGTATTTTCCTTTTTTTGTGTGGGGGTCGTTGAGTATTGATTGGTTTCCTTTGCTGATTTGGGTATTGCACTTTTAGACGATTCAGACACCCAACAAACGGAACAACCATGAACGATCATAAAAGAAACGCACCCAGATAGCTGAACACACACGCAAAAAATAAGAAAGAATAGATGGTAAAAGCAAACCGAACGGGAGAATTGCATTTCTGTATTCGCTACTGGTTACTGCAATGGCAATTTGCATTGATTCCGTTTAATGCCACGAAGGCTGTTCCTGGAGGTGGTGGACAGCCGGACCACTTTTTTGAAACCTCTCCACTCTTAGAAATAACCTTCACTACAAAGCATGCTCCTAGCCATCAATCATCTCGAGTGAGGTCGTTCTCTCCCTTGGTATGCTGAAAATAGGAAGCGTACGTCTTTTTTATGACAATTAAGAACTGTGTAAGTGTCACAAAATAAAAGGCGCATGTCTCCTCTTTCCAACAACAGAAGGCAGAACATGTCGTGCGGGATGGTGGTTGTCTGGGAGCGTGCCACGCTGTGAAGCTCTGTTTTGCCCGGGTTAAAATCCCGCTGCCAGCTGTGCTGTCTGTGGTTTTTCCTGGGTTTTCCGCAGACGCTTTCAGACATATGTCGGCTCAGTTCCCTTAGAAGTCGGCCCAGGACGCACATTCCTCCAGGGCGTCAGTCGTGACGTTGCGCACCTACTTGAGGCCGACAACGGCGAGCCCTTTCACCACCACCGCCACCACCACCTCTGGTTTTATAGGAGTGCAAAGGGCCATCAAAAAAAAAAAAAAAAAAAAAGAGGAAACAAATTCAGGTTAAGACATCTGGTGAAAGTGTGTGTGTCATTTTACCAGATAGCGCGAAAGGTTTTGATGTGTGCAATTCGTTTCCCCCGTTTTTTTTTTCATCAAATAAACAGGGCGTTCACCCGGGTATAACGAGGAGGAGGAGGTGGTGCCACGTCACCGATGATGTTAAAGAGAGAACTAGTTCTGGTACGCCGGTCAGTGGTGATGTGCGCCTTGTCCCTTTGCCTCCGTAAACCAGTTCTGCCGGTTCTCCCGGAGAATTGGGGATTAGAAGGAGCGGCCGAATAATGACCGAGCTTGATCTTTCAGAACGCCGAATAGCTGTGTAGCAGACGACAGCGGAGTAGCAGCCATTTCTCTGGACCAATCAGCGAGCGTGATCCTTGTAGCGTCAGCGCGGGGTTCCAGGCAGATCATAGGCTGGTGCTGCTCTCCGCCGCCGTTGCGCACGGTCACATTTTGCGGCATAGTTTGAATTCGATTTCTGCAATAATTACACCCTGTGGTGTGAATTACTTCGCATGCTGCATCGTACTGGCAACTTAACAGTTTTATAGGAAGAAAACAGGGTGTAAAAAATGACTTCTGTGGTATTTTTAAGTTCGATCATCAATACAAGCGACATCGTGCGGAACCGAAACCCGTGAACAGTTTTTTGCTTCACCAAGCACATAAACGCCTGCTATGCTTGCGTGAGCAGTAACAATCAAGCTAAGAGCCTAGAAATGCGAAAAAAAAGCCTAGAAATGCGAGAAATCGTCAATTCCGACCTCACCGAGGAAACGAGGAACGAGGTCTCAACCAGGCGCGGATCTAGGGGGGGAGCGTCCAGACCCCCTCAATTCCAGACTTCAACATAGGGTTCAATTGACCAATCCCAGCATGCACCTGGCGCTTATCCATATAGCTGCCCCCCCCCCCCTCGGAAAAATCCTTGATCCGCCCCTGGTCTCAACGACGAGTTTGGGTTGACGACCCAGGTTCGAAATCGTGAACTTTTCGCATCAACTGCCACAGTTCCCCCTGACAAGCAAAATGCTTAGAGGCTATTCAGAACAATGGCCGGAGTAACGGTCGTTATAATGTTATGTTTCGGTTTCCTACTCGCTCAAAAACAAATAAATTCCGCTGATGTTTTCCAGACACTTTCATGAGGAAAGCCGCCTAAGGCACCTGGGTCCTTTCCGAGTCTGAACTTGCACTGCCATAGTCCTGCAGACCTGTATGGGCCATGAGTACGTTCGATACCGAAACTAGCTCACTGTGATCTCTCAAGAATGATTGTAACACTGAAACGTAAAACATTTGTACATTCACACAAACAGGGTCGCTGCACTTCGGAAAATATAATAAATATAAAATATAATATATATATAATAAATATAAAATATAATATATATATAATATATATAAAATATAATATAATAAAATATAAAATATAAATATAAAATAATATATTTATTTCTCACTTTACTCTTCTTGCATCATTGCATCATACAAAATAAAAATTGCACGTCTTCGCTCCACCCTCACGCGCACGAGACGCAGAGACGTTTGGCGCGAAGATTCCCAGGCGTCAAGATGGATGTCCAATTCATCAAAACTCAGAAGGGAAAAGATGCCTTGAACGTGGACGGGTATAAGTACGTCCTCCAGCGCCACAATTTAATGTATTCCACGTGGAAATGCAAGGAGTACTGGACGATCAACTGCCCAGTTGTTGCTCGGACTGTGGAAGGGCAGCTGCAAGAGATCAGTGGTAGGTTTGAATACCCAGTACCTTTAACTGCACTAGGAAAACAGCACAATATTAGGTTTCATCAGCACTAGCAAAACAATTGCCAATCTGCTCAAGGGACTCTCTCATATTTATTTTTCCAATCTCCTCATGTTTGGTGACACCCCCCAATGTTCTAACCCCACGGGGACGGTTACTTCTGTTATGATGACGATAACTATATGTGTGTAATGATTACCCCCATGCATGGGGCTCTGGATAAACCAATGGATCATATTATAGCTTCCTTACGGCCTCCCCCACACAAAATGAAGACTGCTTACATTTAACTAAATAAAGTGACAAATATACAAGCTTCAGATATGTTAGGAAAGCGAAATGAAATTCAAGGGTTTGTTTTACTGAATGGCTTACTTCAAATTGCTAGATTACTGGAAAGTGACATTTACTTTTTTGTGACACGCTGTTTTTCTGCGTTCTCCTTGCGGACCCCAGTGGTCAGAAAACAGGTGCCCCTACGTGAAGTTCTTTCAACTATCCCGAAACTGGTTCAGGTCTCGTGTGATTTTGCTTCATTAATCACAATCTATAACATGGGATGGCCCATCAGTCAAGAAAATAGCTAATTGCTGGTGTGCAAGGAAAGACCTATACGAACGTAAGATAAGAGTGTGTATACAGGAAACTATACAGAATGGAATACAAATCGATATACGTTGTGTACCTTATTTTCCAGTGTATAACACACACCACTTAAAATTTGCAGAAACTAACAGTTAAGTGTGTGATGCACAGTGATAGATAACGAACATTTATTTAATACACGTCCCACTTCTTTGCTTTTGAGCGGGAGCTAGAGTGGAACACGCCGGGTACAAGTATGGTGTATTATTTACCATCGCTATTATATTATTATCCCACTTTAATGACCTACAATGTACTCCCTCTACTTTAAAGTAGGAATGTCTGCCACCTGAGTGGAGAACATGAGGTCATGTGAAAACAGGAGGGTAGACGGGTATTCCAAAGATATCTGGGGCCCCTCAGCTGACTCATGTGAACTATGTCGCCGTCAGTGAGGAGCAATACCGGTGCAAAGGACAGCAACTATCCATCCAGAACCGAATATGTAGTGTCCTTTTTTTCTTTGACATCTGCCCTGTCATAATCAGGTGCAGCACTGAAACTCTATGCATGCAAACTCCGGCTATAGGTCACCTGACATCTCCCAGAAAGGTTGAATTTTCGGAAAGGGACTGATATGCAGAGTGTCTTTTTCTTTGGTCCATCACAGATCTTTTATAAAAAAAAAAGCTATGAGATCTGTAGGGATGCGGTTTTTGAAGTTGAGTTGTACGACCAGGCAGACGTCCTCTCGAAAATAGTATGTAGCTTCTAGGTGATTAATTACGTAAAATTCCTTAATTAACGTATATCGATAACGTAACTCTTTAATGATGGGACTTAGGATAAAAGTGAGCATTCAGCGTCAGAAGCCATTCAATGAAAGCCATTCTACCTTCTAAAAGCATAAAGTGAGCACGTGTGTTAAAATATCCATTGCCAAACATTGGTATGCAGAGGCAAAGATGAAACTATTCACCTGAGAAGTACATGTTCTTGGTCCCCGCGGCCTTATCAAGGCTGCAAAGTCTTGCGAGCGCTTCAGCACTAGCTGAAATTGTCTCCATCGCTCCAAAGCATATGTGCCAAGCACATGCGTGGGGAAAATAGTAGTTGGTTGAAGTACATACTTGAGTGAAACGAAAACCCTTTTTCCCCAGCGCATCTGGTTTATGTGCTTTTGCCTGATTCGCACAGCAATATTTGGCAATTGATATTTGAATGCACGCACTCGCTTCAGGGTTTTTAGAAGGTGGAACGATTTTCATTGAGTATTCTCTCTCACTTTGAAAGATCGCTTTTATCCTAAGTCCCCTAAATGAAGAGCTAATGACGAAATTTTAGGTCATTAGTTATTCACTAGTTAAAAGTTGGGACAAAAGTTTACGGAACACAATAACGGTGTACTTTTTATTCAATGCGACACCCTAGCGGAACCGCATGAGTTCACTGTTTCGGAGGGCTGGAAGGGTGCACTGTTCGCGATGCACAGTGGATGTTCCGGTGTCGTTTGGCTGTGCCAGGGAAGCGGAAGGTACCACTGTGTGAAGCTAACAGTGCACCTTTCCATCCCTCCGAAACAGTGAACTCACCCGCCTCCGGCAGCGGCTGGGGTGTGGCACCGAAGGAAAAGTACGCTGCTCGGGTGTTCCGTAAACTTTTGTCCCAAGCTGTACATACTGTCTTCCAGAGGACATCTGCCTTGATGTGAAACTGAATCGCGGCATCTCTGCTGATGTCATAGCTTTCTATTAAAAATCTAACAAATAAAGAAAGAACACCCTGTGTAGCACACACTAGTAGAAAACACACATTGTCTCTTTGCAACTCTTTCTCTCAACGTGTATAACATGCACGTTATACACCAGAAAATATGGTATATCTTAGCTGAAAGTCAGTTAAACACATACCTGAACTAGAAGAACACTTCTCATACCATGAATTTTTATCTTCTAGGAGATCACAACCATGCTCCTGCCGTTGCCTGTGCAACGGAAGACAGGCTGCGGGCGAGGCTGAAAGACCGAGCACGGGAGGAGCCCCACCTGCCTGCCCCTGACATTTACGAGCAGGAGCTTGTATCCCTGGACAGAGCACACGTAAGTAGTATTTCCACAGCATCACAAAAAGTGACATAAAAAATTCATGAGTCACACATCTTCTGTGATGCAAAATTCCAATACAACAGCAACAATTGCAGATACCAACACGAACAAAACGTGACCACCAGAAATACTGTAAGTACACACAGACATACCACAAAAACAATAACCACAGAACAATACCACAAATACGTACAAATAATACTACAAAAATTACATTCATCCACACGCAAAGACAGAATAGGGGCACAGGACAGCAAAGAATGGTGAAGCAAAAAATGCTACCATGACATACAGAAGTATGCAAGTGGAACTATATTGATGTTGGCAAATGAATATGGAAAATGGCAATGTTGGAAATGGAAAAATGGAAAATGTTGGAAAATGGCACCCCCCCTGCACAGGGGGTGCCATTTTCACTATGGGCAGGCTGTATGGCGCAACGTGCAGGCTTGTGGGCTAGCAGCAACATACACACAAAATGAAAATGTACGTGCATTTGTGAGAAAGACTGTAAGCCTGGCATTTGTGCCAGTTGCTTTTGTGCGCATGGCATGGGGCCTACTCAAGGCTACTGCTCCCCAGGTGCCTGGGATGGGGGCATTTGTAGCTTATTTTCAAAATACATGGATGGACGGCCAGTACCCTCCACCGATATGGAACCAACATGGGAACCGTGGTGCGCGGACCAATAATGCGACGGAATCGTGGCACAGGTATGAACTTCCTGCCCTTTCCACATTATAGAAATGCGGACAGCAGTTAGGACAGATAAAGACAGTGCCCAACGAGAATTCTGAAAGCAGCAGCTCGAGATCAAAATTCTAGATCACCTGCATAATGTTTAAAATTCCACAACACATCAGTTGTTGGTATTTACATTTCATATGACATTAATGACGTCAATTGATAAAGATTATTTGTATGCAAACATTTGTGGTACAACATTTTTGACAAAAAATATCATGTCAAGGCCGCAAGATACCATTTTACAAAATTGCAGGGCATCTTGAAAAATTTGTACTGGACTTCAACACAAGAAAGTATGCAATATGATTGCAGAAAGTGGAGCACTCTTAAAAATGAACTTCACCGCATAGCACGCTCTTAGCCAACCATAATCTCGAATGATGTCGTTATCTGCCCTGATTTGTTGAAAAGGGGAGGCGTACGCCTTTTTGTGACACTTATGCTGTTCATAATTGTCACAAGAAGGCATACTCCTCCAGTTTTCAACAAATCAGGGCAGATAACGATATCATTCGAGATGATGGTTGGCTAAGAGCGTGCTATGCGGTGAAGTTCATTTTTAAGAGTGAAGGACTAACACAGAATTAATAGTGTGGCTACTACTAACTTGTGGCAAAGTCCTTTTGGCCTGTCACACAGGTGCCATTGAATTTTAACGTAATACTGCTGACCATCTAATGGTACCGCATTAGGTAACAGATTTTAATGTTTTATTAAACTATTGTGAGCATAAGAGCAATCATGCCCGTAGCAATAAATGCCGTCTGATCCTCATGTCTCCCTTCACCACTAGCCAATGCCAGAGGTTCGAAAGTTTCGGAAAATGTCCCAGGCCTAGCTTTGTGGCCATTCTTTCTGTGCGAGGAATTCTAGGCATCCTCCATGTTGATTGTCTGATTGGCTGACTATTATGTGTGCATTGCGGCACCGGCGACTTCCAATACGATAAAGTGCATGCCATAACATGCTAAGCATATGTATAATAGTGCATGCAATAACTGCAGCACAGGCAAAAGATGCAGGCCTTTTGACATGCATAAACATAAGGCAACACGCAACATAAAATACAAGCAACACAATTACACACTAACATAAAATAGAAAAACAAATGAAATTGAAATGTGCAATTTAGAATGATGCTTATATTTCGAATTGGAATTTGGAACAAAATGCGAAATCATTGTAGAATCATGCAACATGAAAGTGTAAATGAAGGCATAATAATAAACCGACAGTACATTCTTATTACTACGTGGCTGTTGAGGAAACCCCTCACCACTGCAATATCCATGGCCTAACATGCTGCGGCTCATTGCAGGAAACTCAAGAGAGTGGTGGGAAAACCCCACCCAAACATCTATACATGGTTGGAGGCGCTCCGCCGCATCGAATCGGCACAACGTGTGGGGCTCCTTCAAGCAGCAAATGGTGCCACTCAAAGACAACGAAAAAAATGGCAGAAGAAAGAAGCCGCAATCCTCCGCCTCGAAGAAAAACTCCAGGCAGGCGAGATTACACTCTTAAAAATGAACTTCACCGCATAGCACGCTCCTAACCAACCATAATCTCAAATGATATCGTTGTCTGCCCTGGTTCTTTGAAAACGGGAGGCGTACGCCTTTTTTGTGACAATTATGAACCGCATAAGTGTCACAAAAAGGCGTACGCCTCCCGTTTTTAACAGATCAGGGCAGATAACGATATCATTCGAGATAGTGGTTGGCTAGAAGCGTGCTATGAGGTGAAGCTCATTTTTAAGAGTGTACGATGGATGCATTCCTCAGGAAAGCCCAACGGTACTGCGGGTTGTAGTTGCTTACAACAGCAACACATATTTATGTAAATAGTGCGTCTGTAACATATATAACTTTTATTAAACTTACAATCATTTTTGGTGCTATAGATAGATATAGATATGTAAATAGACCTGCGACACAGCAAAAACAAAGTTTATATGGAGCACAACAATAAGTGAAGAGACTGCACAGTATAAAAATGCAAGTTCACAGAATTCTCAAATTGGAGTTTACAACGTGAAATCAGAATTAAAATGATAAGTTTCAGACTTAAATTTAGAATTAGAATTTAGAATGTAAGATGAGAATTTTCAAATAAGAATTTGGCTTTGCAATTTGGAATTTTGAAGATGAAATCAGAATTAGAATGATAAATTTCAGACTTAAATTTAGAATTAGAATTTAGAATGTAAGATGAGAATTTTCAAATAAGAATTTGGCTTTGGAATTTTGAATTTTGAAGATGAAATCAGAATTAGGATGATAAATTTCAGACTTAAATTTAGAATTAGAATTTAGAATGTAAGATGAGAATTTTCAAATAAGAATTTGGCTTTGGAATTTTGAACAGGAAACGAGGATTAGAATGAAAAAATTCAAACTTTAATTTAGAATTGGAATTTACAATGTAAAATGAGAATCTTGAACGTTTTCGTGGATGGCACGCTTTTCACCTGCCCACATATTTCTGACCAAATACTGACTATTAGCGTAGAAAAGGATGGCAAGCCCTTAAATGTGACTTTCTTCTTGATGCCAGGAAGGAGCCTGAACGAATGTGTGTTTCAACAGCTTCTGCGGGAAATGCAAGATCCAGACCTTTCACTATCCTTGGATTGGATGGGGAGCGACTGTGAACAGGCGTTCCCTGGTGCGTTGCAGGCTGTGTTTATGCCTGCCCGGCATAGGGGGTGCCATTTTCATTATTGGCAGGCTACATGGCTCAACGTGCAGGCCTGTGGACTAGTGGCAGCGTATACACAAAATATTTCAAACATAAAATCATAATTAGAATAAATTTCACACTTTAATTTTATTTAATTTTATTTATTTTATTTTGAGGGTACCCATCAACGACCGTGAGGTCTAACGGATGGTGCACCACGACACAGGGAACACAACACAAAGCATAAAACAACAAACAGCAAATAATGAAATGTGAAGGGTTAAACAGTTCTCGCGTTGCTGTTAGGAAGAGAAGATTTAAATGATGAGAATGAGAAAAAAAAGATGTCAATATCATAATTCTGGCAGAGAGTATTCATGGTGCGCTGCAAGCGAGATATAGGTGCACAGTAATGGGTCATATTTTCATGAAAAACAGGTTGGGATCGCAAGTTACGCAATGGTAGATGAGCAGACACCGAAGATAACAGATCAGGGCAGTCAATGATGCCGTGCACAAGCTTGAAAAGGAAATGACAGTCGCGCAATGTCCTTCGATGAGCTAAGGTGGGTAGGTTAAGTTTTTCAAGAATATGGTCGTAGTTATAATACATAGTTTTACCAATGTATCGGTCGTGGTAAATAGCAATAAATCGTCTTTGGACTTTTTCGACATCAGATGTGAGAGATTTGTTCAAACAGTTCCATACAACAGAGGAAAACTCGATGAGAGGGAGAACTGTGGAAAAAAATAAGCGAAAGAAGCATAGGGGGTGCGAGAAGTTTTTTGTAAGTCTCGAGATGACACCTAGTTTAGAGAATGCAAGATTTGTGATATGCGTAATGTGCGTTTGAAAAGAGAGATGACTATCAAAAGTGATGCCCAAATCTCTTATACAGTTAACACGATTAATGGTGGTTGACGCCATAGAGTAGGTAAAGTGGATGGGGGTAGTTTTCCGAGTGAAAGTGATTACATGAGATTTAAGAGCGTTGAGTTTCAACATGTTCCGTGTAAACCAAGACTGTACACGAGTGATGTCATTTTGTAAATCCAAACATTCGTCAGCATGATTAATACAACAAAACAACTTGAGGTCGTCAGCGTATTGAAGAATGTTACTGTGTTGCACACAAGTGGAAAGGTCATTGACAAAAACATTAAACAGTAATGGCCCAAGGATAGAGCCTTGAGGAACACCGGAGGTCATCAAGTATGAACGGGATTGGGTACCTTTGTAAATAACAACGTTGTTGCGGTTACTTAAATAAGAAGTGAACCAGTTGCATAAGTTTGAGGAAAATCCATAGATGGATAATTTATCAACAAGTAATTGATGACTCACAGAATCGAACGCTTTCGATATATCGAGATAAACAGAATCTACTTGCATGCTTTTACCAACATGATGCGCTAGAAAATTCATATATGTAACAAGATTGGTTTCGACAGATCTGCCAGGTAGGAAGCCATGTTGTGTAAATGTAAGAAAATGTTTACAGTAGAAAGATAGTCGCGAAAACATAACCTTTTCAAATACTTTAGAGAAACAGGGTAACAAGGATATGGGCCTGTAGTTTGGCCTGTAGTTATTTAGAAGTGGAATTTGGAATGTAAGATGAGACTTTTGCAGAGAGTCCAGCTTTACAATTTGGAATTTTGAACATGAATTTAGAATTATGACAAATTTCAGACTTTAATTTAGTAATGGAATTTAGAAAGTGACATGAGGATTTTCTATTAAGAATTTGGCTTTGCAATTTGGAATTTTAAAGATGAAATCAGAACTACAATGATAATTTTCAGACCTAAATTAGAATTTAGAATGTAAGATGAGAATTTTCAAATAAGAATTTGGCTTTGCAATTTGGAATTTTGAAGATGAAATCAGAATTAGAATGATAAATATCAGACTTAAATTTAGAATTAGAATTTAGAATGTAAGATGAGAATTTTCAAATAAGAATTTGGCTTTGTAATTTGGAATTTTGAAGATGAAATCAGAATTATATTGATTAATTTCATACTTAAATTTAGAATTAGAATTTAGAATGTAAGATGAGAATTTTCAAATAAGAATTTGGCTTCGCAATTTGGAATTTTGAAGATGAAATCAGAATTAGAATGATAAATAAAGGACTTAAATTTAGAATTAGAATTTAGAATGTAAGATGAGAATTTTCAAATAAGAATTTGGCTTTGCAATTTGGAATTTTGAAGATGAAATCAGAATTATATTGATTAATTTCATACTTAAATTTAGAATTAGAATTTATAATCTCTCCCATGAACTTAAAGGACTACTAAGGAAAAAGCTGCACTTTCATCGAAAGTACGTGCGGACTAAACGCGATGACTGGTATCTAAAATTCAAAGAAACACGTAAGCTCGTCAAAACTATCTACAAAAGGGACCGAAAAACACACGAGGACTTCGTCCAAGCATCTCTATCTGCTAACCCAAAGGAATTCTGGAGGTTTGTTAAGGACAGAACAACCTCTCGTGCTGGCGACATTATGCTGAAACACAATGACGATTTTGTCTCGGCGCCTTTGGCAGTTGCGAACTTGTTTTCCGATTTCTTTTCTTCTGCCTTCTCTAAATCTGCCCCCACAATCACTGCTCAAGCCTCTCCATCTAATCTTAGCCTCTCGAGCATTGTTATTGATGAACAGGAGGTTTCTCGTGCCATCTGTTCATTAAAATAAACGTTGTCCTCTGGCATAGATAATGTCCCTAATTTCATTGTCAAGGGTTGTGCCAATGTCCTCGTGCCTGTGCTGACTTCCCTTTTTAACCGCTCCTTACAAAGCGCTCAGTTTCCTGAGGTCTGTAAAAAATCTCTCATAGTTCCTATACACAAAGGTGGTTCACGAGTTGAAGTCTCAAACTACAGGCCCATATCCTTGTTACCCTGTTTCTCGAAAGTATTTGAAAAGGTTATGTTTTCGCGACTATCTTTCTACTGTAAACATTTTCTTACATTTACACAACATGGCTTCCTACCTGGCAGATCTGTCGAAACCAATCTTGTTACATATATGAATTTTCTAGCGCATCATGTTGGTAAAAGCATGCAAGTAGATTCTGTTTATTTCGATATATCGAAAGCATTCGATTCTGTGAGTCATCAATTACTTGTTGATAAATTATCCACCTATGGATTTTCATCAAACTTATGCAACTGGTTCACTTCTTATTTAAGTAACCGCAACAACGTTGTTATTTACAAAGGTACCCAATCCCGTTCATACTTGATGACCTCCGGTGTTCCTCAAGGCTCTATCCTTGGGCCATTACTGTTTAATGTTTTTGTCAATGACCTTTCCACTTGTGTGCAACACAGTAACATTCTTCAATACGCTGATGACCTCAAGTTGTTTCGTTGTATTAATCATGCTGACGAATGTTTGGATTTACAAAATGACATCACTCGTGTACAGTCTTGGTTTACACGGAACATGTTGAAACTCAACGCTCTTAAATCTCATGTAATCACTTTCACTCGGAAATCTACCCCCATCCACTTTACCTACTCTATGGCGTCAACCACCATTAATCGTGTTAACTGTATAAGAGATTTGGGCATCACTTTTGATAGTCATCTCTCTTTCCAAACGCACATTATACGTATATCACAAATCTTGCATTCTCTAAACTAGGTGTCATCTCGAGACTTACAAAAAACTTCTCGCACCCCCTATCCTTCTTTCGCTTATTTTTCTCAACGGTTCTCCCTCTCATCGAGTTTTCCTCGGTTGTATGGAACTGTTTAAACAAATCTCTCACATCTGATGTTGAAAAAGTCCAAAGACGATTTATTGCTATTTACCACGACCGATACATTGGTAAAACTGTATTATAACTACGACCACATTCTTGAAAAACTTAACCTACCCACCTTAGCTCATCGAAGGACATTGCGCGACTGTCATTTCCTTTTCAAGCTTGTGCACGGCATCATTGACTGCCCTGATCTGTTATCTTCGGTGTCTGTTCATCTACCATTGCGTAACTTGCGATCCCAACCTGTTTTTCATGAAAATATGGCCCATTACTGTGCACCTATACCTCGCTTGCAGCGCACCATGAATACTCTCTGCCAGAATTATGATATTGACATATTTTTCTCATTCTCATCATTTAAATCTTCTCTTCCTAACAGCAACACGAGAACTGTTTAACCCTCAACATTTCATTATTTGCTGTTTGTTGTTTTATGTTTTGTATTGTGTTCCCTGTGTCCTGGTGCACCATCCGTTAGACCCCACGGTCGTTGATGGGTACCCTCAAAATAAATAAATAAATAAATAAATAAATAATGTAAGATTAGAATTTTCAAATAAGAACTTGGCTTTGCAATTTGGAATTTTGAAGATCAAATCAGAATTAGAATGATAAATTTCAGACTTAAATTTAGAATTAGAATTTAGAATGTAAGATGAGAATTTTCAAATAAGAACTTGGCTTTGCAATTTGGAATTTTGAAGATCAAATCAGAATTAGAATGATAAATTTCAGACTTAAATTTAGAATTAGAATTTAGAATGTAAGATGAGAATTTTCAAATAAGAATTTGGCTTTGGAATTGTGAACAGGAAACGAGGATTAGAATGAAAAATTTCAAACTTTAATTTAGAATTGGAATTGACAATGTAAAATGAGAATCTTGAACGTTTTCGTGGATGGCACGCTTTTCACCTGCCCACATATTTCTGACCAAATACTGACTGTTAGCGTAGAAAAGGATGGCAAGCCCTTAAATGTGACTTTCTTCTTGATGTCAGGAAGGAGCCTGAACGAATGTGTGTTTCAACAGCTTCTGCGGGAAATGCAAGATCCAGACCTTGCACTATCCTTGGATTGGACGGGGAGCGACTGTGAACAGGCGTTTTCTGGTGCGTTGCAGGCTGTGTTTATGCCTGCCCGGCATAGGGGGCGCCATTTTCATTATTGGCAGGCTATATGGCTCAACGTGCGGGCCTGTGGACTAGTGGCAGCGTATACACAAAATATTTCAAACATAAAATCATAATTAGAATAAATTTCACACTTTAATTTAGAAGTGGAATTTGGAATGTAAGATGAGAATTTCCAAAGAGTCCAGCTTTACAATTTGGAATTTTGAACATGAATTTAGAATTATGACAAATTTCACACTTTAATTTAGTATTGGAATTTAGAAAGTAACATGAGGATTTTTGATTAAGAATTTGGCTTTCCAATTTTGAACATTATATCAGAATTAGAATGATAGATTTCACACTTTAATTTAGAATGTAAAATGAGAATTTTCAAATAAGAATTTGGCTTTGCAATTTGGAATTTTGAAGATCAAATCAGAATTAGAATGATAAATTTCAGACTTAAATTTAGAATTAGAATTTAGAATGCAAGATGAGAATTTTCGAATAAAAATTTGGCTTTAGAATTTGGAATTTTGAAGATCAAATCAGAATTAGAATGATAAATTTCAGACTTAAATTTAGAATTAGAATTTAGAACGTAAGATGAGAATTTTCGAATAAAAATTTGGCTTTAGAATTTGGAATTTTGAAGATCAAATCAGAATTAGAATGATAAATTTCAGACTTAAATTTAGAATTAGAATTTGGAACGTAAGATGAGAATTTTCAAATAAGAATTTGGCTTTGGAATTGTGAACAGGAAACGAGGATTAGAATGAAAAATTTCAAACTTTAATTTAGAATTGGAATTGACAATGTAAAATGAGAATCTTGAACGTTTTCGTGGATGGCACGCTTTTCACCTGCCCACATATTTCTGACCAAATACTGACTATTAGCGTAGAAAAGGATGGCAAGCCCTTAAATGTGACTTTCTTCTTGATGCCAGGAAGGAGCCTGAACGAATGTGTGTTTCAACAGCTTCTGCGGGAAATGCAAGATCCAGACCTTGCACTATCCTTGGATTGGACGGGGAGCGACTGTGAACAGGCGTTCCCTGGTGCGTTGCAGGCTGTGTTTATGCCTGCCCGGCATAGGGGGTGCCATTTTCATTATTGGCAGGCTATATGGCTCAACGTGCGGGCCTGTGGACTAGTGGCAGCGTATACACAAAATATTTCAAACATAAAATCACAATTAGAATAAATTTCACACTTTAATTTAGAAGTGGAATTTGGAATGTAAGATGAGAATTTGCAGAGTCCACCTTTACAATTTGGAATTTTGAACATGAATTTAGAATTATGACAAATTTCACACTTTAATTTAGTATTGGAATTTAGAAAGTAACATGAGGATTTTTGATTAAGAATTTGGCTTTCCAATTTTGAACATTAAATCAGAATTAGAATGATAGATTTCACACTTTAATTTAGAATGTAAAATGAGAATTTTAAAATCAGAATTTGGCTTTGCAATTTGGAATTTTGAAGATCAAATTAGAATTAGAATGATAAATTTCAGACTTAAATTTAGAATTAGAATTTAGAATGTAAGATGAGAATTTTCAAATAAGAATTTGGCTTTGCAATTTGGAATTTTGAAGATGAGATCAGAATTATATTGATTAATTTCATACTTAAATTTAGAATTAGAATTTATAATGTAAGATGAGAATATTCAACTAAGAATTTGGCTTTGCAATTTGGAATTCTGAAGATCAAACCAGAATTAGACTGATAAATTTCAGACTTAAATTTAGAATTAGAATTTAGAATGTAAGATGAGAATTTTCAAATAAGAACTTGGCTTTGCAATTTGGAATTTTGAAGATGAAATCAGAATTAGAATGATAAATTTCAAGCTTAAATTTAGAATTAGAATTTAGAATGTAAGATGAGAATTTTCAAATAAGAATATGGCTTTGCAATTTGGAATTTTGAAGATGAAATCAGAATTAGAATGATAAATTTCAGACTTAAATTTAGAATTAGAATTTAGAAAGTAAGATGAGAATTTTCAAATAAGAATTTGGCTTTGGAATTTTGAACAGGAAACGAGGATTACAATGAAAAA